>NC_059381.1:30591888-30891888 GCF_019703515.2 Myxocyprinus asiaticus | reverse complement strand
ACTTTGGATCGCATCATTTATATGTATAAATGTTTTCAATCTGAAAGGACTAAATATTAAATGAAACAAATGACAATAAAATGCAAAGTAATCTCTTCAGTAATCAAAATACTTTTTTGAATGTAACTGTATTCAAATTACCAATGATTTAAATTGTAACTGTAGTGGAATACAGTTACTTATATTTTGTATTATAAATACGTAATCCCGTTACATGTATTCCGTTACACCCCAATCCTGTACCTAGTAATGCATTACAATAATCTAGTTTTGAGGTCATGAACACATGAATTCACTTTTCGGCATCAGAAACTAAGAGCATGTAACGTAATTACATTTCTAAGTTGTAAGAATGCTGTTTTACAAACATTGGAAATGTGATTTTCAAAGGACAGATGGCTATCAAACATAACACCCAGGTTATTGGTTTGCTGGTATGTTTGTTGGTTATTGGGTGTAACTGTAGAAGAAGACATAACAGCACATCCATTGAGATACAAATTACAACCCCAATTCTGAAAAAGTTGGGACAGTAGGAATAATGCTAGTGAAAACAAAAAGGAGTGATTTGTAAATTATATTCACCCTTTACTATATTGAAATCACTACAACTACACATTATATGATGTTTTTTCTTGTGAATTTCTTTGTTTTTTGAAAATGTACAGTAATTTCAAATCAGATGATTGCAACATGCTCCAAAAAATTTGGGTCAGTCAAGTGTTTACTACTGTGAAACATCACCATTTCTTCTAATAACACTTATTAAGCATTTGGGCACTGAAGACACAAGTTTGTTAAGTTTAGAAAGTGGAATTTTCCCCCAATCATCCATTATGTAGGTCTTCAGCTGCGCAATTGTATGGGGTCTTCGTTGCCATATGGTGTGCTTCATAATGCGCCACACATTCTCAATTGGAGACAGGTCAGGACTGCAGGCAGGCCAGTCTAGCACCCACACTCTCTACTTGCCATGCACTTGAAATCCAGGCCGTATGTGGTTTGAAGTTGTCCTGCTGGAAAATGCAGAGACATCCCTGGAAAAGATGGTGCTGGATGGCAGTATATGTTGCTCCACAATTTTGACATATCTGTCTGCATTCATGATGTTCTCACAGATGTGCGAGTTACCTGTGCCATGGGCACTGACACACCCCTGGCCCATACAGACACTGGCTTCTGGACCTGATGCTAATAACAGCTTAGATGGCCCTTTTCCTCTTTGGCCCGGAAAACACGATGGACTTGTTTTTCAAAAACGTTTTGAAATGTGGACTCGGACCAAAAAATACAGTTCCACTGTTCTACTTTCCATCTAAGATGAGACTGAGCCCAGAGAAGTCGGCAGCGCTTCTGGGCAGTGTTGATGTTGGGCTTCTGCTTTGCATAGTAAAGTCTTAACTTGCAACTGTGGATGCAGCGGCAAGTGGTGCTGACTAACAAAGGTTTACTAAAGTTATCCCAAGCCCATGTTCATGATATCCATTACAGATGAATGCCGTTTTTTAAGACAGTGACATCTGAGGGATCAGAGATCATGCGCATTCGAATTGGTTTTTGTCTTGCCCTTTACGCACCGAAATTTGACCAGATTCCTTGAATCTTTTAACTATATTGTGCACTGTAGAGGGTGAAATGCCCAAAATCCTTCCAATTTGTCTTTGGGAACATTGTTCTCAAAGTGTTGGATTATTTGCTGAAGCATCTGTTGGCAAATTGACAAGTCTCGAATGATCCTTGCTCTTGAAGGACTAGGCTGTTTTTGGAGGCTCCCTACATACTATGACATGATTTTCTCACCTGTTTAACATCTCCTGTTTCACATCGCCTTGTTATTTCAACTCGTCAAATTGTCATTAGTCTTAAATTACCTGTCTCAACTTTTTTTGTAGTGTGTTGCAATCATTTTTTTATTTGAAAACACTGTACATTTTCAAAAAAACAATGAAATTGACATGGAAAAACATATAATGTGTAGTTGTAGTGCTTTCAATACAGCAAATGGTGAATATAATTTACAAATCACTCCTTTTTGTTTTTATTAGCATTTTTCATACTGTCCCAACTTTTTCGGAATTGAGGTTGTATATCCTAGTGTCTTACTTTTAGATGTTTTTGGTCCAATACTTAATACATCTGTTTTATCAGAACTGAGCGGAAGGAAATTTCTAGCCATCCAATTTTTTATATCATTGATAAACTGTAAACTTGGAGAATTTGAAAATTTCATCAGGTCTTGAGGAAATAAAAAGTTGAGTATCACTGACGTAACAATAAAAACTAATTTCCTGTTTCCTGATAATGTCTCCCAAGGGAAGCATATATAAGGAGAAAAGTAGTGGACCTAATACTGAGCCCTGCGGCACTCCATACCAGTGTTGTAGTACTCGAGACCGGACTCTTAGTCTTCGTCTTAGTCTTGTCATGGACTCATGAGCAATTTGACTCGTTCTTGACTTGAACTCCAAGTGTGGACTCGGACTAAACCCAGATTCCAGTCGAGTCCCTTTTCAAAAAATATACAGTGAAAGCTTCGACTTATCTTACAAACATTTTTGACTGACAATATCAGAGATCTTGATGTTTGTCCCGCATTTCAGTCCGCTGTGTAGAATCAGAACTAGTGATGCCCAGTTCACAAATATAATCATTCTACTGAGTCTGTTCTTTTCAGCGAATTGGCCAAACAGGTTAGCAAAAATGTCTGAATCAATTGGCTATTCAGTCTAATTTGTTCGATTCATCTCACTGAATAATTTGCAGCAGCTTCTCACTCATTAAAACAGCATCTGGATATTTTAGAAAACGGAAAACAAACCAATCGTTGGAAAAAGTGGATATTTTCCTACAGTCAACAAAAGACTGATTTTTTGAGAGGTAACTTTGAGAAACTTCCATTGGTGCTGTGTCTTGTTAATAAGGGGCTGTTCACATCAAACGCATTACTGCATCCACCAATGCTGTTTTTCAGTTGTTTTTCTATGTAAACATGCTAAACAAATTTCTTTGACCATTGCATTACATATCACTGTGTTTTTAGCATCTTGTGCAGGAGCGCTACAGTTTTTAAAAAGTTCTTCTGTCATGTTAAAATTATCATCAACTATTAAAAACGTGTCTCAGGACACCTGTGTTATACTCTGTTCCCTGATAGTACAAGTTTATTCCCCGATTTTTATGTTGTTTGCTCATGTGCAATGTGTCTATAAGACGTATGCCAATAAGTATGTCTCGGATGTCAGTACGACATTCAGCAAATGTTTTTGATTTACAGTGATTGTAAATCTGATCTTTTTAAGATGTTTAGCAGATGTTTGATGGTTTCCAGATGAAAATATCTAAAACAGACGTACGTGTGCTATCTGGGTTTGTTGCACTGCGTTGGTCTGAACGGCCTCCAGTCTTTCAGAAATACTTTAGCCATTAGTTAAATGAATGCTACACATACTGAAGAAAATGTAAAAATACTCTCAATGTCACCCAAATTGAATGGTTTCTGAAAAAAGTTCAATTTCTGTGCGTACCCAGAGGTGAAATCTTGCAGGCAAAAGTAAGCAGAAATGCTTACTTTATTCACAATGAATTAAATATAGCAGTGCATTTAAGGAAATTGTTAACACATTGAATTGTTTATATTCACTTTCTGCATAATCATTGTAATATTTAATACATTATTGTTTGGTTTTTCAAGCCCATTTTAGTTATAGTACAGTAATACTGTATTTTGTAAAGCAGAAATGTTTCCTTGACTTGAATGTAATATACTAGTATACAGAAGCTGGTAGTTTGTATTGCTATGCTAAGGTACATAGGCACTTTGAACCTTTAAATTGAGTTTTTCACTGACATTTTGTTAACACTGGCATGTCGTAATTGCAATACCAATTTATTCACTTAACCCTAGGATTTGCCATTTATTTAATTTTTATTCTCAACTGGTAATATTGGTTAACCAACATAAGCTTAAGAAAATAATAAATTAGGTTTATTTGATACATGCGCCTATAGTCAATAGTTCTTTAAACTATACATTTAATAGATTCATAAAAAACTCTTGTCTTATAATCAGCCTTTACTGGTCTCAGTCTTGACTCTGACTCGGCCCTCTCCGATCTTGGTCTTGACTCGGACTCGACCCATTCTGGTCTCAGTCTAGGTTCAAACTCGACCTGCTCTGGTCTCGTACTGGAATCGGATGAGCTGGTATCAACAACAACACTGCTCCATACTTAACTTGTGCTGGATTTGAAAATTCCTCATTTACAAAAACAAAGTGGTAGCGGTCAGATAAATAGGACCTAAACCATGCTAATGCCAGTCCACAAATGGCAACATAATTCTCCAGCCCATCTAAGAGAATGTCCTGATCTATGGTGTCAAAGATAGCATTAAGATCTAATAGAACTAGAAGAAAGATGCAGCCGCGATCAGATGATTAATGCAAGTCATTTGTAACTCTGATATGTGCAGTCTCTATACTATGATGGGGCCTAAGTCATAACTGATATTCTTCACAGATACCATTTCTCTGCAAAAAATTAACATAGTTGGGAGAACACTTCCTTTTATTTCTGATGGTCATACTTTTATCAGTTAAGAAATTCATAAAATAATTACTACTATGCTGTGTGGGAATATCAGGACCTGTGTGATGTCTCAAGGCAGCTAGCAGACGGTTGGTTTAACCAGTCTGTCTGCTTCCTGACCTGGCCACGGTTAGTCAAACACTAACACTATTAAGACTATGAGCCAAATTACTAGAGAGGAAATTAGCACTTGATATTAACAACCGCCCACCCATCAAATGCAGGTAGAGCGGCAGTGGTGGGTAACTTTGTCACTATCACTAGCCACTTTTGCTGATGATGTTTTCAGGGTTTTTCCTTCATTGAAAATGCTGTGAATGTAGGGCTGCCGAAGCAAATTTTTGCTATATTCCACTCGCGTTCACAGCTTTACAAGCACTAAATATGCTTCTCATATCTGGCAAGTGCATATGCGTGGGGCAAATTAAGTGTGGTTTTGCTCATTTCCAGCCATTCAGTGATGATAATCTACAACATACTGTATCTTGTCACCACGATAAGCAGGTCAATAAGTTGTTAACGTGAAGAAACATATTACTTTAGAAAGAACGGAATGGCAGTTAGCGAAAGTGAAAGAGAGAAAATAATGGCAAAAATGGATTAGACCATGAAATAGGAAGTTCACATATTTGAGGTTTTTACACTCTTGGGGAGCAGTTTATTATAGGAATGGGGGTTTGGGGTGGGAGATGATAGAGGTTTGGAGAGGGTAATTCCATAATTTACTCCCAATCTCCTGGTTTTGGCTACATCAAGACCAGCTGTATTGGGGCGGAGTGGAGGAGAGTAAGTTAAGCATATTGAGATGCCCCAAGTATTATTTCATATTTGAAGCCTTTCTTGAAGCCATACACATGAATCAGTTTTATGAAGTATTATTTGGATCAGTAATATGAAGGTACACAATCTCTAGACCTTCTGCATAGTCCATCTATTTAATATAACCAATTCTGTGCTTGAATGCTGGAATTCTTTCAGGTCTTGTAGGTAGGGTAATTTCATAAAAAAATATTAGTTCCCTATCTGTCACTCACTCGACATTGTGTCGATGTAGTGACACTAGGGGTCACTCTTGGGAGCCCCAACACCTCTGCTTTTTTGAAAAAAGGCCAATGAGAATTGGCGAGTGGAATTTGCATGCCACTCCCCCGGACATACGGGTATAAAAGGAGCTGGTATGCAACCACTCTTTCAGATTTTCTCTTCGGAGCTGAGAGATTGTATTCAGTGCACTGAATTAAATTCCCTCCAAAGACGCACCTCAAAACTGCTGGATTTACAGCACATTTCAGCGGCTTCTCCCCCTCTGCACCCGTGGAGTGCAGAGAATGCCCCTGGGCGCTTCGGCAGAGCAAAAATAAGAGAGTATATTCTAAAAGAGTATATTTTCATTCACAAAAAGAGCGGCACACACATGGAACATCTTTTTAAAGATGCTTTTCCGTTTGTGTGTTATTCCTGGTTGCAGTCGTTATCTCTCTGCTTCTGACGGCCACGATCACAGTCTTACATGTCTGGGCACTGCCCACGCGGAGACATCGTTCGTGGATGAATCATGTCCTCATTGCGAGAACATGACAATGGCAACGTTGCGGTCGCAGCTTGCTTTCATAAGAAAGCAAGCCACCCCAGCGTCTCCCAGCATCGGTCCTTCTACCTACGGGTTTGAGGCTGCGTCGGTTAGCACTGGGGGTGATTTGAGGACATCAATGGGACCACCTCCGCCGGGTATCCCCCCACGGACCTCCCATTCCCCAACACGCTCGCTTGCCCCAATCTCGACTTCTCGTTAGGAGCTCGGGAAGATGATGAGTTATTGAGCGCATCATCGGAGAGCGGGCTCGTCCAGTCTGATGCAGAAGCTTCGGCTGGGCTTCCTCCTTCGGGAACGGTCGCCCAGTCTCACGCCAAAGCGGAAATGACGGACATGCTTTCCCGGACGGCCGTGAGTGTCGGGCTAGAGTGGAACCCTCCACTCTTCTCTGAAACCTCGTGGCTCGACGATTGGTTCCTGGGCTCGGGGCGCCACCCACGGCCATGCTACACCCCCATTCCTTCTTCCCAGAAGTGCATGAGGAGCTGACAAGATTGTGGGAGGCACCTTTTACTGTCTGGTCCCGGTCTCAACTTGGTCGAGATGGGAGAGGCGTACAAGGCACGGTTCCTTGACGCCCCCATTTCCCAGGTTGGCCTGTTTGGCGACACCGTCGAGGACTTTGCCCAGCAGTTCTCGGCGGTGAAGAAGCAGACGGAGGCCTTACAACATATCCTACCCTGGCGCGGCTTAAGACCCCGCACCCTGTCTGCTCATTGCCAAGGGCGTCCTCCTGCAGCAACAACACCGGCTCCGCCATAGCCCGCCCCCGTGGCCCGGCTCCGGCGTGGAGCCCTCTGCAGGAAGCAGACACCACCCATCTTGCGGCTGGCTGCTAAGAACCCCAGAAAGGCTTCGAAGCACCCCCGAAACAGGCAACCCAGGGGTGAGGAGACCCACTTCTCTGGGGCTGATCAACAGACCACTCCATCCCCGGTGGAGGGCCGGGAGGAGAATTCTGTTCCTGATGGACCGTTCGACATTGGGGAGGTTACGTGACGGCCTGGTGTGCTGGCTACGAGGCATACAGCGGTCTGCCCGTCACACACCACCAGTTCACGTAACACAGTTCAGATAGTTGTGGCGTTTTGTATAGGGACCCCTAGTGTCACTACATCGACACAATGTCGAGTGAGTGACAGATAGGGAATGTCCTGGTTACTTTCGTAACCTCCGTTCCCTGATGGAGGGAACGAGACATTGTGTCCCTCTTTCCGCAATGCTGAACTACCTGCTGAAATGGCCGGGACCTGGTCTCGGCTCCTCAGCACAAAACCTGAATGAGTGGTTGCATACCAGCTCCTTTTATACTCGTATGTCTGGGGGAGTGGCATGCAAATTCAACTTGCCAATTCTCATTGGCCTTTTTTTTAAAAAGCAGAGGTGTTTGGGGCTCCCAAGAGTGACCCCTAGTGTCACTACATCGACACAACGTCTCGTTCCCTCCATCAGGAAATTGAGGTTACGAAAGTAACCAGGACGTTTTATTGTTTTAATCATTTCATTTGAAATGGTTTCTGCTAAGCTTTCAAGAAATACAATTTTCCCACATCAGGCCCAGGCAAGACATCATGACATTTGCTCACAAGACACATAAGAACCATTTAGGTTTTATGTTATTGATGTGTCACCATATCTGTGCACTGTTTACATGAATTGATTATTTAATTTGACTTGAGAGTAAATAACAACATAGGAACAAACTGATGTTCACATAAACAATTGTAAGCATGATTCAGGGGTTGCATTTTTGCTCCACTGATGGTTAGGTTTAGGGTTGGGGGGCAGAGTTAATAAAATATGCATTCCTGATGACTGTATTACATCATTTACAAAAAAAAAAAAAAAAAAAAAATGCAACTTCCTTTTGGCACCTCCCTGTGGATATTTCACCTCAACAACACTTCCAGCTTCAGCCACAGGGGGCAGTGGTTTGAATTTCATTAAGCGCAGATTTTTCGACCTTCAGTTGTCGAATTTACACTGTGATCAGTCTGCATTACAAACTTCTATTGTATGGAAATCAGTAATTGCAACATTCGTATATATATATATATATATATATATACACTATATTGCCAAAAGTATTCGCTCATCTGCCTTTAGACGCATATGAACTTAAGTGACATCCCATTCTTAATCCATAGGGTTTAATATGACGTCGGTCCACCCTTTGCAGCTATAACAGCTTCAACTCTTCTGGGAAGGCTTTCCACAAGGTTTAGGAGTGTGTTTATGGGAATTTTTGACCATTCTTCCAGAAGCGCATTTGTGAGGTCAGACACTGGTGTTGGACGAGAAGGCCTGGCTCACAGTCTTCGCTGTAATTCATCCCAAAGGTGCTCTATCGGGTTGAGGTCAGGACTCTGTGCAGGCCAGTCAAGTTCTTCCACACCAAACTTGCTCATCCATGTCTTTATGGACCTTGCTTTGTGCACTGGTGCACAGTCATGTTGGAACAGGAAGGGGCCATCCCCAAACTGTTCCCACAAAGTTGGGAGCATGGAATTGTCCAAAATATCTTGGTATGCTGAAGCATTCAGAGTTCCTTTCACTGGAACTAAGGGGCCAAGCCCAGCTCCTGAAAAACAACCCCACACCATAATCCCCCCTCCACCAAACTTCACAGTTGGCACAATGCAGTCAAACAAGTACCATTCTCCTGGCAACCGCCAAACCCAGACTCGTCTATCAGATTGCCAGATGGAGAAGCGTGATTCGTCACTCCAGAGAACGCGTCTCCACTGCTCTAGGGTCCAGTGGCGGCGTGCTTTACACCACCGCATCCGACGCTTTGCATTGCACTTGGTGATGTATGGCTTGGATGCAGCTGCTCGGCCATGGAAACCCATTCCATGAAGCTCTCTACGCACTGTTCTTGAGCTAATCTGAAGGCCACATGAACTTTGGAGGTCTGTAGCGATTGACTCTGCAGAAAGTTGGTGACCTCTGCGCACTATGCGCCTCAGCATCCGCTGACCCCGCTCTGTCATTTTACGTGGCCTACCACTTCGTGGCTGAGTTGCTGTCATTCCTAATCGCTTCCACTTTGTTATAATACCACTGACAGTTGACTGTGGAATATTTAGTAGCGAGGAAATTTCACGACTGGACTTGTTGCACAGGTGGCATCCTATCAAAGTACCACGCTGGAATTCACTGAGCTCCTGAGAGCGGCCCATTCTTTCACAAATGTTTGTAGAAGCAGTCTGCATGCCTAGGTGCTTCATTTTGTACACCTGTGGCCATGGAAGTGATTGGAACACCTGAATTCAATTATTTGTATGGGTGAGCGAATACTTTTGGCAATATAGTGTATATATCTTTTTGTTTTCCGCAGAAAAAAGAAAGTCATATTGAAACATTTTCAGGGTGAGTAAATAATGACAGAAAGTATTCTTTTAATTGTAGCAATAACATTTTTAGTTTAACTGATGTAAAATCGATGTCTAAAATTTCTTCTCAAAATGTAAAGAGAGCAAACTAGGGCTGCAACTGATGATTATTTTGATAATCGATTAATCTAACGATTATTAGAATGATTATTTGACTATTCTGTGATTAATCGACGATTAATCATTAGCTCTTAACTGAAAAATCAGCTTTTGCCCTGACTTAAAATGTTGTATTAAACATGCTTACTAACAATATAGTGGACAAAATCATCTTTTAAAAATACATCTAAATGACATTCACTGAATTAAAGGGAAAAAAAATACTTTTTAAGTTTAATTCAGTAAAGAAATTCACTGCAAAAAATCCTATTTTTTATCAAGTGTTTTTGTTTTGTTTTCCATTTAAAATTGTCTAAAAATCCTTAAAACAAGATACATTTATTTGAGAAGCAACATACAAGATATTTAGACTTGCTTTAAGAGAACGTATCTTAAATATAAGTGTATTTTGTATATAAGTGTATTTTTTCACTTGGTTATACTTCTGCGAGTGCAGTAAAGACAAAATATACTTATATTCAAGATCTATTCTCTAAAAGCATGTCTAAATATATTATATGCTGCTTCTCAGGTGAATGCATATTTTTTTAAAGGATTTTTAGATATTTTAAATATTTGTATTTTTAAAATTATGTTCAACATTCTCAGATAACAATTTTTTCTTCTGCAGAATAGCTGCTAAAGAAAATGTACATTGTTTTAAGATATGGCATAAGTGGCATAAGAGTTTTAGATATTTATATTGGAAAACAAGCCAAAACAAAAACAAATCAAAAACATATTTTGTTGCAATGTATAATGGGGCAAAGACTACCTCTCTCAGATTTCTGTTCACTTCAATCCATCTTTAACTCACAAAAAAACAAACTCTCTCTTATAATAAAGCTGTGTATTGCCAATTTTCTTCATGATAAGAAATGTACTGTGACATATTTTATGATTCAATAAGTTGCAAGCCATCACGTTATAATCTAGCTGCATTAAGCGTGAGCGCTCGAGGGATGAGCGTCCCCGCGATAGAGTGTTCTTCAGCTGGGTGCAGTTTCAATCTCTTCCCCCTGCGCAACTCATAGAAGAGGCGTTGACCGCACAGAGGAATGCCAGTTTTGGAGTTTGGAGTTATTTACGTGATCTGCTTCCATATTATTTGAACTTAAATAAAGCTATAACACATTAAATATAACTGCATTAAAGATGTAACGCTGAGGTGTTTCCTTTAAAGACGCTCAACACGCAAGTTTTGCTTCAGCGGAGCGGCAGCTCCAGCTCCACTTATTCCATAACGAGAGTGCTTCTGTATTTACATATTTGGTACTTTTGTATAATTCCCTCATACTTTGCGATTTACATCACCTAAAGCTTTTTGGAAAGTTTAGAATGCATCTGGACAGTGAGCTGTGTAATTCTTCCTCATCTCAGTCAGGCGCGAACTGCAGCGTTGCTCTCGCTTGTCATTATTAGAGTTTAATGTGATCTCATGTCACGTTAAATGAGATCAAACGAAAATTTTTACGATAACGATAACGTTGACTAATTGTTTCAGCCCTAGAGCACACATAAACCTATACAAACTGACACACCATCTTTACTCATGAATAACATACATGGTCCTTAAGAATGTGTGCTTTTGTTCCAGTTCAGGCATGCTGCGGAACGTGCCTCCACTTGAGCTCAATCAATCTTGTTTATTATCTGATATGTGGATCCTGGGTGGTAAACATGTCGAATTAGCTCTAACGAATGGCTTTTGGTCTGCAATGGTCAGAGCCAAAAGCTTTAGCACAACCAACTATTAAGAAGAATTATTTATCTTCTTCAGCTTGCATGGATACTTGGAACCCACAGCTTCTGCTCTGAGGTCAGTTTTAAAGGCCCATGGTTTGATTTGCTAAAGCAAAAGTGCATCTAACATTCACTTTGGCTGTGAACTTTTAAGTGGTTTAAGTTATACCAGCAGTTTCTTGGAGCAAACCCTATTTTGGATTCCAGATACACAGTAGTAAGGTTTCTATACAAATTGTGAATTTAGTTCATGTGAAAAATCTGAATATTGCAAAACAATATTGTGAATAAAGCAGCATTCCCATCCCATCCGTTTAAGAGTATAAAATCGTCACCTCTGAAAAATTGACACAAAAATAATAATAAATGGAAATGGAAGTTGTAGTCACTGAGGAAGCTACTGTGGCTGTTTTATTTAATACAATAAATTACTTGCAGTTTAGAGTTTGCAGACAAAACGCTCTGACAAACTTCATGTTTGCTATTGTTCAGTGCCGGCAGATGCCTTATGTCTGGGAGCTAAAGCATGTCAGACAGTTCTGGGTGGTAATATAGCCAGCCATTTGATGACAGGCTTTGGCTTTGGCATTTCAGAATAAACAAAACAACATTTGAGATGCTATGCGATGATATTAGACAGCTGGTTAGTCCAGTTAAAAGTGAATTATTCAGTCACATGACTTGTTTGATGCACATCTAGGTATTTATTTTGTAAATGTTCCCATCGTTTATACACATCTTCTAAGCTAGCGTATACATTTTATTCACATTTTGGAAATGTATTTACATCTTGGTGTTACAGTACCATCTATCATTTTTATGCCATATCCAAAAATTCACACAAAAATATGTGGAAAGATATGTACACTACCGGTCAAAAGTTTTGAAACACTTACTCATTCTTTATTATAATTGTTTTGTTTTTTTCTCATATTTTAGAATAATAGTAAAGTCATTAAAACTATGGAATAACATAAATGGAACTATGGGAATTATGTTGTGACTAAACAAAATCCAAAATAAATCATTACTGTGTTATATTTTAGCATCTTCAAAGTAGTCACCCTTTGCCTAGAATTTGCAGACATGTACTCTTGACATTCTGGATAATTTTAAACAGTATTGAAGGAGTTCCCATCTATATGCTGGGCACGTATTGGCTGCTTTTCTTTATTATTTGGTCCAAGTCATCAATTTCAAAAACTTTTTTTTTTTTAATTGAATGTTAGTTATAATGAAATAAATTAATTTGGTGGCACAATTATATTTTTGTCTACAAAACTAATTTCAAACATTTAAGCATACGCCTTCAGATCAAAAGATTTTTAAGATCATGAGAAACATTTTGGTCAAGTATTTCAAAACTTTTGACCGGTAGTGTAGCTACTGTTAGGTACAGTATGTTCCATCAGTTTTCTGATTGTTTAACATTTCCTAATTTTTTTTTATTTGATTAGAAAGCGCTTTTCTATCAAATCAACATTCAATAGAGTGCACAGTCACATATTTATAACAAAACGAACTGTGGTTAATTACCTAACATGTTGGTCAAACAATTTCTACCTGTCTAAGTGGTTGTTTCTTGCTTAGAATAAGTTACAAGGTAGACCAAATTGTATGATGACAGTCAAATGTTTGTCTATTAAAACTATTTTGTCAAAAAGAAAAATGTAGGAATAACCCCTAAAAATATATTCCTTTACGATAAACATTATTGCATTATTACAAAATACTTTTAGTGCCAACTTATTTAGTAGGCTATAAGGTTCAATGACATAATGCTCATTTTTGTCCAGATCTATTAGCTGATTTATTAGCTTTATATATATATATATATATATATATATATATATATATATATATATATATATAAAGGGAAACAATTTTGTTTTAAAATATTGTCAATATTTGAAAAAAAATTCTCTGCGAATTTGTTGTGAAAAGCCTGTTTCAAGTTAAAATTATATTTTAATTTTTTTACAAAAATGAATGAAAAGTTAATTTATTTAAACATATGGAGTAACTCTGAGAAAACTTCCAGGAAGCCAGTCAGCAACCATTTACAGTCACTTCTAGTCATTTAGAGGAGGTATTATCACTATTTTGGAAATCTACTTAAAACAGAATACTTTACAGGCATTTTCAACAGAGATTGCTTGCCAGAGAATGGCTTCTTTAGTGTGAAACCAAACCACACTGTTGTATCATGTATTTAGAGCACCTTCTTGAAATAGGAATGTGTTTATAATGTGACTATATTTATATTTACTTGTCTTACTATATTAAACTTGAGGTAAAGATGGGTCTAAAACTCTGCACTGCACACCCCTCATTGAGCCAGATGTTACTAAAGCTGGGGTTGGCCTGGGAGGCTGCCAGATTAATGTTAAATGATTATGGGAGAGGATCTCGCATGCGTTTTAAGTGTTTTCATTATGATGGATGGCTCATGAAATCTTCATGCTGATCCTAGACCCCTCTCTGAGACAGAGAGTGAGTGAGAGAGAGAAAGACTGTTAGAACCACCTTGCTTTCTTAACCATGATATTTTACAACATTAAGGGAGTCATACTGATTAAATCACATGCAGAGGGTCCAAAAGTAATTGGACACTCAAGCCATGCTTAAAAATGTCTAAATGTCATTGCATTAGATAACAAATTATTAAAGCAAGTTGCATCTGCTCACAGATGATGCTAGAACTTTTCTCAGAACTAACTTAACTTTTCGGAGTCATTTATGCAATTACATTTAACCAACCGTTTGACCACACTGTGAAGTCGGCAACAGGAGGTCGAAAGATCTGCCAGTCAACAAAATTCGAACCACTGTCGCAAGTGGCCAAAGCTGGAAGTGTTATTTATCAGTTTCCAGATGAAATGTCCACAGGGTGGTGCCAAAAGTGAGTTGTATTTTTAGTTGTTAATTAGGAGTGTGCAGTGAAGCCATTATCTGTATCTGTATTTTTATCTGTTACAATGACAAAATTATCTGTCTGTATTCGGATAGAACCGGATGTGGGCGTGGCTTAGACCGGCAGTATCACAAAACTCATTTTAAAATGTAAATCTCTTACATTTACAGTTTCCGTATATAAAATATGCCTCGGATACGCCTATTTAATTATTATTATTATTATTATTATTATTATTATTATTATTGAATTATATTATTGATATATTCTTTATTTTTTCTCACCAAATGAAGCTGGATATGTAGGCTACATTAACTGTGGAATGTGTTTTTAGCTTTGGTTTCTCCTGGTATTTTTGACATTAATATCTGCTGAAAAAGAATTTTGGTTTATGTCTGCAATGTGCAAGTATATGTTTAAGTTTATGTGCAGTGTGCAAGTATAACAATGTATTCTGGAGGCACGAGGTGTCAAGCAATTGAGAAATGTCAAGCACACATTTTGCAGCGAATATTAAATACAAACATTAAAAGAAATAAGAAAAAAATAATTAAGTCTACAAACAGGGGAAACACCGTAAATTCATATCAGAAAGTTTTATGATAGGCTACACTTGAGGCTTATTTTGTGTGCACACATTTTAACAATGTGGAGGACATAATTATTTAGTTAAATTACATGTGCAGAATTAGCAAAATACGGTGGAATAAATAGCAAGAGCGAGCCTCTATACATTTCTAGAAGAGAAAAGCGGGAAAAATGTGCATGTTTTGTTTTCTCTGCAATCCTCCGTGCATGTGCAATAATATTCTGAATAGATTTACAAGTATTAATACCTCTATGGAGCACTTAAACTGTTTGGGAATAAAGTCTAAACCATGCAATTACCTTAATTGGTGATGTGGATATAAATGTGTTCAGCTTTAAGAGAAGGACAAATGAGCTCCACTATTAAATCATCATGTCAGAAATTCAACATCGCACTCAGGCTGGTTAATGGATCCTTACATGCGAATTATGTGCAACAGTTGGTGTTAATGTGTTAAAAGACAATTTAAGAAGTGGAAAATGTGTATGATATAGTATCTTAGTTAATGTTACTCTTGACAAGATTCGATTTCTGAGACAATTAACGGAGAGTGAAATGGAGTCAAGAACGCGGCCATCCAGTGAGCTTGAAATCACACCGTGCACATTTTCATTCATAAGGTTTACACAGTAGTAGCTAATATTGGCTTCACAGACTCATCATTGCTTTGTAATTTTGGATATGTTTATTTAGAATATTGCTTAATACCTGTGCTCGTTGGATGATCAGTCTTCCGAATATTTTTTTTATTATTTGGATTAATTTATTATTTGTTTTTAAATCATTATTTGACTTTTGGCTTTTCTGAATAAGGTATTCAGCTTCGGACACATCCCTATTGTAAATAATGTGATGCAGTCAACAGGAATGCATATTTTATTAACCCTACACCTGAACCTTACCCCCAACCATCAGTGGAGTAAAAATGTAATTTTAGAGTGAAAATACAACCTCCAAATTACACTCACCATTGTTTATGTGAACACAATTACTTCCTGGTTTCCATGGGACCAGATCCCGTGTCTAGCAAGTTGCTCGCGCAATGTGCTATCAGTAGCTCCACAGGCAAAAGTGAACACATCTGAATTGATCTTTTGTTTTATAATTTACCCCTATTTTGAAAAGTGTGGTTGTACTTTTTATCTTTACAATAATTTTGCTGGTATAGCCGGTACCCACCGATATGGCGTACCAGTGCATATCATCCTACTTCGAGCACTGGTTTAAGGCCCGTTCACACCAAGAACAATAACGATATATAAAACCATAAAGTTTTAAAAAAACTCTAAAGGCCTGTTCACACCAAGAACGATAACTTCAATGATAATTATAACCATAATGTTTTAAAAATCATTCTAACTCTAAGAGAATAGCGGAGTCCACACCACAACTTTAACAATAACTACAAAGAGGAACGATATTGATGAGATCACTTTCAGAGCTATTTTTTTCCAGCTGATGAACGATAAAAACATTGACAGCCAATCAAAATCCATCCAACTTTAAAGGGCTTGAGCCGAAACATGCACTCATCTTCAAAATAACACATTCCACATTCCAATTATTACACACACAAACAAAAGGGAAACTCCTGCTCAAAAACTGGCAATATTTCCTCTGCATTCTTCTTCAATATTAACGGAGATGAGGTAATGAAAAGATAACACAAACTGGTAGCATAAAATTACCTCAGGTATCCAGCGCTAATGTGACAACATTGTCTTGTCTCCTTTTAAGTTGTATCCTTCTGTTTTTCTTTTGGTTTCTTTGCGAAACGTAGAGCTGTAGCAGGTCATCTACATCCACTGTAAACATAACTACAGCACATCCTTAGAATAAGCAAAAGTTATCATCGGTTAGTGTGGACAGGGTCACCGTTGAGGGGGGACAGCTGGGCCTTTTGTCCCGGGCCTGAGCTTGAAGAGGGCCAGGACTAGAGGGGGGATCCACAGAAAGGCTATTTCATATTGTAGAGCATATCTAAACATGTTCAGCGGGAGACGTGGATATAAACACAGAGACAGCGCGCAACCACGAAAGACGTCCAGGTAGCGTATGTTGATAGGATAATTATCTGCACCCCAAGGGCAAAGAATTTGCTTGAAAATTTTAATATTTTCACACGTTTACCAATGTTTCCATTGATCATGGTATAAATAATGGGGGGGTTTGCACTTGCTTGTTTGATTATGGGGTGGGGGGGGTGTTACATCCCCCCAGAAACTACGCCCCTGCGCACCCCCAACAATGCACCCCCAGCAATGTAGCAGATCTAGTCCACCAAGTCCAAACCTACTAACTCATTATTTCTATCAATATAAACATTCTAAATCATTTCTGTGAGTTGTCATGACTGAACTAATATTATCTGCTAGACTAGGCTGCTAGACTACAATCTTCAACACTGCTACAACTATCAAGAGCCAAATGTCACAACCCATAGTGAACTGTGTCAGCGTCTGATCAGCAGCATGTATCGTCCGTACCACACGATGTACATGTGAAATTAAGGAATGAGTGAGAAGGGCTCTTTGCTTTCAGAATATTGCTCTGAATCAGCATTTTATTCATCTTGCGCAACCTTCAGTTTGCTCAACTTACCAACATTTCAATGCCAAAAAAATCCAGCTCATGTTACGGTTGGCTTGACCTCATTGAGAGTTTCCAAATATTGTGAAAGTGTGGTATTTTGCCTCTCGGAGAGGTATGCTGGCACTCTTTACACTGGCGAATGGTCAGAGTTGGGCAACCGTAGTCTTTGACCCACTAAAGAGAAAGGACACTATGAGGGAGGAACGAGGAAAACAGATTTATAGATGAGAGGTGAGAACTGAGAAAATGACTGAATCATTACAACAAAGAACAGTACAAAGCTCAGATACCCAAAAGATGAAAGCAATTTAAGATCACATGAAACACTGGGGTGTTTTCTAATCTAAACCACTGTAGCAATTTATTGACAGGCCAATTTAAGTGGAGCTTTGCCATAATATTTGCTGTAATAAAAGTATGATATGTACTTGGATCAATACATTTGGTTGGTCCTGGAACAACATTCCAGTCAAACTCAGTCCTATCCCTAACCTTAAAAGAATATTTTGGGTTCAATACAAGTTAAAGGAGCAATAATTAACATTGACATCAAGCATTTAAAATGGGTACTGAAGTCCAAATTCAAAATATTGGAGAGAGTTGTCTCCGACGCCTCCTCCTCCCCAGACTCGAAGCTCACGCAGGTTGCCAGTTGAGAACACGCAACAGGAACAAGCAAACTGACAGTGGCAAGCGACGAGCCTTACACTGTAAGTTGATCAGCTAATGTATATGTTTGCAATGTTTTTATTGTTTGCAAATTATAAACCAGCTCATGTGGATTTTTTATTACTCATGTCAATGTTAGCTAGATGTATTGCTGGCTTCCATGGCTGCAGCGTGCTGTGTTTGCCCGCTAACTTGTTTCAAATCTTGTAAACCGGGGTGTCGAAATACTATTGGGAAATGGGCAGTGGGCAGGATCACACAGGCCAAAACACAAAATGAAATTCCGGCCCGGAATGGACATTTCAAAGTAGAATATACTGGCAGTAGCATTGTTTCCTAAATCTCTGATTACATATTATGATAATTTTATGCTTTAGTACAGTAAATATATTACGTATTGCACCTTTAAGCTCAATCAAAAGCATGTGTGGCATAATGTTGATTATCACAAAAAATAGTTTCAACTTGTCCCTTTACTTAAAGGATTAGTTCATCCAAAAATAAAAATTCAGTTATTGTGAAAAAATGTTGTGCTCAGTGATGTCATACAATGGCAGTTTATGGTGACCATGTCTTCAAGCTTCAAAAGGACAAAAAAAATATAATTCAGAAGATTATTGTATGTGACTCATGTCTTGTTATGAAAGCATACGATAAGGTTTGGTGAGAAACAAACTGAAATCTAATATATTATTTAGTCGAGGTGGGGCGTTCAAGCAAAATTTGTTTTGTTTCACTTCAACAGGACCACCAGTGATATTAACAACAGAAAACACAACATAGCTGCACACAAACCAGAGAACAGAACTTTCAAAAATGTCTGAAGAGCTTGTAGTCGAAATATAGAAGCATTTCAATGACAAGCCTTATTTGTTTGAACCAGAGTCCTCAATCAAACAGAGAGATGGGGCTGAAGGTAGCTACAGTCACACCATGTCCTACACAGACACCAAACGACACGCAATAAAAGTTATCTTTTCCATGTAATTCAGAGTTTTTGTCCTAAGCAGCTGTGGCAGGTGACGGGACATTCTGTCAATCACTGGTTTCTATATTTGGTGTCGTGCCGTGAATTGCGTCCGCTATGAACTGGCACCGGTCCATCATTCTGATAACATTATATTGAAGCCAGCATCTCACTTGCCAGTTAAAACTACTTATTTTTGGCAGAGAATGTTACACCTAACGACTGTTTTCACGAAGGTCTCTTCAGGCGGAGGTCTGTCACACACACACACACACACACACACACACACACATACACACAGATTCAGAATGGAGAAGAGGTGACAGACATTCCCACTCTCTCTGCATTTCTCTCCAGTTCTGGGCATAGAAATGCATCTATTTTTGGACTACAAACTCTTCAGACATGTTTGAAAGTTCTGTTCTCTGGTTTGTGTGCAGCTATGTTGTGTTTTCTGTTGTTTATATTACCGGTGGTCCTGTTGAAGTAAAACAAAATAAGTTTTCGCTTAAACGCCCCACCTTGTGAGAGGCTGCAGCATTCTGCTCTCATGCAGGGAGCTCTAAAGCTCGCGTGCAGTCTGTCTCACGAACGCATACAGGAGACCAACGGTCTTTGAAGATTTTCACTAAATAATACATTCGATTTCAGTTTGTTTCTCACCAAACATTATCGTATGCTTTCATAACAATCATGAATCTCATACAATAATTTATTAGACTTCTGAATTAAACTTATGTGTCCTTTTAAAACTTGAAGAAGTGGTCATCATAAACTGCCATTGTTTAACATCACTGAGAACAACATTTTTTTTTTACAATTTCTCCATTTGTGTTAAGAAAAAGAAAGAAAGTCATATAGGGTTATAACAACACAGGGGTGAGTAAACAATGACTGAATTTTCATTTTTGGGTGAACTATACCTTAAAAAAAATAAATAAATAAATAAAATAAATAAAATCTGGGTTCCAGTAAGGCACTTACAATGAAAGTGAATGAGGCTAATCTGTAAATGTGCCTACACACTATTTCAAAAGTATAGCCACAAGACAATAACTTTAGCATGGTACAATCTCTTACTCACCTTTTTTATGTAAAGTTATATCCAGTTGTACAACTTTGTAGCCATGACATCGTTATGTTACTTCGTAAACCCTAAAACCCTTAAATGACCGTATAAATTAAAATTTTAACAACATTACAGCTCAAATAATACATAAGTTTTAACAGAAGAATTAAGTGCTTTTATAAAATTATAAATAAATAAATAAATAAATAAATAAATAATATTATACAATTCTGCCTTTAAACCCTCCAAAAATTGGCCCCATTAACTTTCATTGGAAGTGCCTCACTGTAACCTTGATTTTTACTTTTTTTAAAAGAAAACGAGTGATGAGTCAAAATTATATTTTTGTGGTAATCAACATTATGCCACAAATGCTGTCAATTGAGCTCAACTTGAATTGAACCCAGAATATTCCTTTAACCATTTACTACCCCTAAAATCAGAGGAAAATTATAAGTGGATTATAGATTGTTTAAGCCCCAACCAAGGGGTTAAATTTGGATTTTGGAGCTGGGGGAACCCTAAAATGATGTTGATTCTAAAAGGAACACAGTGTACAAAATTCTGGTAACCGTAATCCAAACAAGTCTAGTCCTTTCACACTGGTATAGTGTCAGTTTTGCAACAGTGGTCATACTGAAAGTGATCTGTATAAAAATAGAACATACAGTATATGTACAACATACTGTATGTACAGTATATACCTTCACTCCAGGAGAACAAAAGGAAAGACAATAGATTTATTGTTCTTTACTAGATGGCTCTCTGAGCTCTTAATGCAGGTTTATAATGGCTTTAAAGTCTCTGGCAGGCCCATGTGACCCACAGGACGTGCCTTGTCAAATATTTAAGGGACTTAAGGTTTGTAGATTGTAATTATCTCAATTATTTAGTGTGCAGGGGCCACAGGCTCTCATGACATCATCAGGGCCTATCTCTGTGGTTATGCTGCTCATTTGGAAAATGCTGATAGGAAGACCATAGTCGAGCATTGTCTTACAGCAACAAATCAGTGCTTTGCTTTCACCATTAGCCAACAATGATGAAATATTAACAATTAATTAAACATACTCACTTGCTCAGTTCTGATATTACAAGGTAAATGTTCTAATATATATATCCAAAGAGTCAACATCAGTAGATAAAACAATAAATTTTTATTGATATTGCAGTATATTTTTAATAGTTTAATTATGCGATTCTGAACCGTGGTGCGTTTCCCATACAAAGACGTAACTCACTGCATAACCACCATAGTGCGATGCATTGTTGGACAAATGAACTAGCTAGTGACGACTGTTTCCCGAACCATAGTAATTATGTCACACATCCATCGTTTGAACCACGTTAGTTCATCAAGACAGAGCTGTCGTTAATGATGTTACACAGGGGGTGGAGTAATAACTTCAGTGAACATTTAATATAATTATAAAAGCTAATTTACATGAACACCAGAAAACCGTTTAATGCGGGAAAGTTGTTGAAGAAATGAAAGCTGCATGCACAGTGTTACATGCCCAGCAAAAGATGGATTTCCCCCTACATCAAACTTTGGGGTTCCCCGACACACTTGAGCACATACGCACATGCACACTCTTCAGAAACATATAGACTCTACTTATACGTTAACATAAACACATAAAAGCTGTGTTCTCCGACAGAAACCATGTGTGATAAAGCGCTTTTTTCTTAACAGCCTTTAATCCCTTAAACTGCTGCATTTGTGTTTATGTGTCGTTTCAGAACAGCACTTTTTTGCAAATGCCCAGAATATGTAGTTTTTTTTAAATGCATGCAAACATGGTCAAAGTCTTTATAGAATGAAAGATATATAAGCAATAAAAGATAAAGAAACCTCAGCAAAGTGAAATGATGTCCACACAGCAAACTAACAAGAAACTATGCTTCTAACCACAGGTGGAGAGCTGTAGTTCCAACCACACAACTTTGCAATGCTGTTTGCGAATATTCGTTGGAACAACTGTTTCAGGAAACACCAAATCATTTAACTATGTTGGTAACGATGGAACTTGCAACCATAGTTGGCTAAAGATGCTTTTGGGAATTGCACCCTAGATTGCTGTATTTCATGTTTCAATTGTATGGTGGACCCTCAACTTTAGAATTTTTAAATGTTCAGTCTAAATGTTGCTCTATATAATTGTCTCAGTCTAAAATGAATCTAAATGAATATATGTTGAAGGTGTGTATCAGCAAAAATGGTGAAATATATCCTTGTTGAAACATGATTTATATTTCTGCCCTTTCCTCCTCCATGTCTACCAGTTGATGTGCAAGCTCAGTGGAGCTGTAAAGTGTGTGTTCAGCAGAAATAAGACATTTAAAGATGACAATTTCAGAGTGGAGTCCGTCAATACATCGACACTTCCAGATTAGATATTCTGTTAACAGAAGCTACTTATGCCAGCTAAATTCATTGCTGAATCTTTTTATGTATTTTATGGCATGTTTGTATCACTTCTGTGGTTAAAACATGTCATACAGCAGAATGTGCACTTGCAAGGCCATGGCATGGTATAAGCGGTACAAGCTGCCCACAAGCCACCAGTGAACCCCATGATCAGGTTTAGTTTTTCGGTGAGGGTTAGGACTATATTAATGTAATTTTTACTCAAATGTTGCTGAAAATTAGATGCACAGTGCCTTTCACGTCACAGAACAGAACAGAACATAATTTCAAATGATTTTTCAATAGTGGGCCAAATTCTGTTCTATTGCTAAAATCTCTTGCGGGCCACATCAGAGCAGTCAACAGGCTGTGGATGGCCCATTTGAAACAGAGCTAATGTGTGCACAACACTATCGACAGGCACTATTCATTATTAGTGAATTCCCCACTGTGAGTCGTTACATGTGTGTAGGGCAACACGCTTCTCTTTTGTATTGTGCACTACGCTGTGATTGTGTTGATGTATGCTCATAGATCCTGAGTCCACTCTAAACAGATTCACTACATTCTACAGAGCAAAACTGACCCAAAATCAGTCGTCCCCTCCTGTCCCTCCCTGTCAGTCAAGATAAATAGCTCTCCATCCCTGATTGTTAAATTATGTCCTCTATTATTCATCAATCTGTTCTGTGGCTGCATTAAACGAGTGGGTTGGTGTAACAGACAGACAGAGAGAGAGGGGGAGACTCACAGGGGTTAAACGCAGGAGGGAGGTGGCGAGACACACTCACACTGATCCATTAGCTAATGGAAGCCTTAAGCACTGTCACTTAACCCCCTGCATTCCCATCACTGTCACACACACCTCCCAGCCATGTGTGTGTGTTTGTGCGGGAACATGTGTGCACACAGCATACTTGAAGGTAATAAAAAAGAAGATCAAGTGTAGTATTCATCTGCTAGTGCTTAAGAGATCTTTACCTCTTAAAATGATTGTGTTTCTACACAGAAACATACATACTATACACACATCCATTTTCTTTAGAGCAGCAAACACAGCCTCCGGGTGGTCACATCTGCCTGTTTTTATTAGACTATTATTATTTGGCAATTCTATCCTATAATTTATTGCAAAAACTTGATTTCCCAAAAGAGTGAGGAAGCAATGCATTTTTATATCCTTTAACAACTGCGGCGGACGAATTACAAAATATGCATATGTTCGTTAGTCGTGCTTGCTAAGGCAAGCATCACAAGTACTATTGCTCATACTTGGGGTTAGGGGTTTTGGAAAACCTTTAACTCTTAAAATTCAGAATGTAACTTGTGCGGCAATGTTTGTTGATTATTGCTTTTTTATTTCATGGCATGCCAATTAATCAAATTTATCGCAATTAATATTAATGTGTGCTGCATATCAATATTTGCTGAAAAAGGCCTCAAAATAAAAGTAATTATATTTAAATAATAGTAAATAATTAAATAATTGAAAACTTAATATAAGGGCCTATAATAAATAAAACAGTTAAGAAATTCTGATTGAAATGTATTGCATTATTGTGGCAGACAAATAATGCATGGATTAGACAATACAAAAAATGACAATCCATTTTGCAGTTGAGTTAGTCAATCTATGCTGTTTTCAAAGTTCTCACCTGTACACAGTTTTTTGTTTTAGTCATAGTTTTAGTCTTCTGAAAAAAATGTCCTTCAAAATTAGTTCATATTTCATCATGTCATATTAATTAATGTCAGTCTATTTTGCCTTGACTAAAATGGCATATAATATCAGTCAACGAAAATCAAGTTACGCAACGCAAATTACATATATTATGATTAGTGCTTAACTTTGTTCAAGTTCACCTGTTCACTCGCTTCATTGTCTGTGCAGATGTAAGTCAGGGATAATGTACAGTCAGCTGGTTATTATCGCACAATAAACCCCGACAGGATGACCAGGACCCCGACGCTTTGCGAAATTATTTTATTAGCTTACTTGAAGAGATCGCAGTGTGCTACGTGAAGCAGGAGAGATGGCTCGCAGACCCAGAATGGAACCATTGACCAATCAGAATCGAGTATTCCAAGCTGCTGTGTAATAAGTGGTAATATTACATATATGTTGTGGATATAGTAATTAATCGCATGTATAAATAGGATATATTATTAACCAGTTTTAAAGTGGTTTATTTTGCCAGTGTTCAGCACATTCAGCCAAAGACTGTTTAGCAGAGATGGTCACTTTAATGGGAGAACTTGGAATGCCCAACAGTCAACGGATATAGAAAGGAAGTCCCTCCTTACAGGTAAATAAGCCAATTACCTTTTAGATACAGATATCGCCTGTCATGCACATGCACTTTAGATATACAAGCTGGGAAAATTGCAGTTTTCTGTGTAATCTGAGGTAAAGGAGCACAATTTATGATACCAGTGTTGTCAGATTTTACTGCTGATTTGAAATATGTTCTTTGATTGTAATCTTGACCAACCGTTTTTGAGATTTCTGTCTTTCCACATTGAAGTAGATAGGAGCTGCACTTTCATGACTGGAAATAGCTTCTCAGGGGCATTCCAAAGATGGCTGACAGTGGACTGACTTGCTAGAAAGACTTTGGTTCAACTCACGCAGCTCAAGTTTAAAAATCCCCAACATTCAGGGGACCTGGGTAGCTCAGTGAATAAAGACGCTGAATACCACCCCTGGAGTTCGCGAGTTCGAATCCCAGGGCGTGCTCAGTGACTCCTGCCAGGCCTCCTAAGTAACCAAATTGGCCTGGTTGCTAGGGAGGGTAGAGTCACATGGGGTAACCTTTTCGTGGTCACTATAATGTGGTTCGCTTTCGGTGGGGCGCGTGGTGAGTTGTGCGTGGATGTTGCGGTGACACGTGTTATGTCTCGGCGGTAACGCGCTCAACAAGCCACGTGATAAAATGCACGGATTGACGGTCTCAGACACGGAGGCGACTGAGATTCGTTCTCCGCCACCCGGATTGAGGCGAGTCACTACACCACCACAAGGACTTGAGTGCATTGGGAATTGGCATTCCAAATTGGGGAAAAAAAGGGAGAAAAAAAAAAACATTCTGGATTATTGGATTAGATGAATCCATATGTAATATCTTCTTCTATAAACAGATGTTTCTTCTTCTGTTTATATCTTGGACTGTTAAAATCTTGCCGTATTATTTATTCTCGTAATATTTCCATCAACATTATGCTTTAATTAATTTGTTAAATTATCACCATGATGCATCTTTTTCATCTCGTATTTGTTATCGTTGAAAAAAAACTTTTTCAACAAACGTTTTCATCAGTGATTTCATTGACGGGATTAACACTGCTCACAGGACACAGTGTTCTGTCTGTTCAATTGTCGTTTATGTACATGTGTGTCAGACAGACAATTTAAGAGTATCTCACTGGTTTTCAGCTTCAAAAACACAGCATTTTAAGGATGCTGTGTCAAGTTTAAATTAGTTTAAACTTTGAAAATAGCCTGTCTAGATTCCTGCATTCTGTTGTGCTTCATCCAACTGTCAAGAACGTGTCCTGTGACAGGCTTTCATCATGTGGCTGCGCCACTTGTGAGTTTGTTGAGGTGCACTGACTGCACGCTTCTGACATGGCTTGTAAAAACACCAAGTTACATGTACTTCAAGCTTGAATTGCTAATAGCTTACATTTGTACTTTTATAATGGAATTTATGTACAGGTAAGGAGGCATGATGAACTATTGTAATTTTTTTAAATGTTTTTTTTTAATGTAATTAATAAATGAACCCATTAATATGACAGCGCTACTATTTTTATATTTCGACTCTTTTTTATACTTTTATTTTCTACAAGACAAGTCAAAGAGTTCAGAGAAATTCAAAATAGCAGTGAAATGTCCAAAACTATCAGCACAAAGTTTACATGAATAAAAGACTACCAAAGATAATTTGGGGGGTGAAATCCAAATGTCAAACCTGCACTGCCACTGAACTCCTATAGCCTCACTGTACAGTAAGGTCAATGTGAGGTCAGATGATAGACATTTTTCAATCCAGTTAAACCAGTTTAAATATGTACAGTATCTACTTATGACAATAAATGTAAATGATGAATCAATTATGTGCCAAATACACTAATTAAAAAAGACCAATGCCATCATTTATATGTTAAAGAAGCAGTGGGCATATTCTCCATGCCAGATGGATGTTATATATTAATGAACTCGAGTCATTAAAATGGGTCCATATTACTAATAAGGAACTAATTGCATAGAGTAGCCTGAACCCCTGCACTGTAACACTGTAACTCCACTCCATTTCTTTACTCATATGTAATTAAATGCTTATTACATGGTCATAAACACTGTATTATTAGTAGCGCATTTGACATGATTTCCCAAACCAACTTTATACAGCAGCATCATATCAGCATTAAGTCTGATTTGTCTGTTTGGAGTCACAGAGACCTCAGGGCTTTAACTCAAGGGCATTAGCTCAAAAATATAATTAACATTGAAATATCAGGTTGATTTCAGATTGATAAGTTCCTTCAGCTATTTAAATAAATAAAAATACCCCATATAAAACATGAAAAAATGCAATGAATTGTCACATGCTGATGTTCTCTGACTGTTATACACACTGTAGCAGTAGCCTAAAGTTAGTATAAGTTTTTTATTGTATTTTTCTACGATGTGTTTTTGCTGGAGTTAACCTGACCACAAATGGAAACAATGTTTCTTGATTAGATACTAGTCACATTTCTGAAAACTTCATGCCTAATTTAAAAATTATTATAATTATTTTTACATATACTTCAACATAAAGACAGTAAGTAAATATCTGCTAAATATAAAGGTTAAATAACACTGTAAAAAAACAGGTAACCTTAAATATACTGTATACTTCATGTGGTAGCATCTAAATAAACTTCTTATTCAAGTCAAATATGTTATTTAAACTGACTAAATCAACCAGACAAACAAGGTTACACCAGCAAAAGTCATTTTTATGGGTTAGATCAAGTAGAAACAGGTCCAATTTCAGGAAACAATTTCAGTGTACCACTTTTTTCAGTATTTTTTTTTGTTTTCAAGAAAATCTGTGGTCCCCCCCCCCCCCCCCCCCCACACACACACACACACACACAAAACACACAAAGAATGAACAGTCACAGACAAGAGGAAACTTTAATTAAATATTGTGAGTGTCAAAAAGTTATTTTACAGTTCAAAGGTAATTAAAAATCATAATCTTTACAGTAGTTTCTTTTTTTATATTTTTTCACCAGTAAAAACTGCCCACTGAAAGTATGTGATCAACAGGAATAATAGCAGACTTCTTGTCAGTTTGGATGTGTGATTTATTAATCAGTAAATCAATTGAGCACCAAATGACACATTTACAATTTATGCCCATTTTATGAAATCTTAAATAATGGGGAAAGCCATAATTCATAAAATTTAAAATAAATAATCAGCCGATATTGGGGGTTGGGAACCAGAAAAATTAAATACGTAGGGATTTTTTGTGATGTGATACAAAAAAAAGTATGGGATGAAAAATCATTACAAGGTGACATATGAATTATAGAGGAAAAAGTGTCATGGAATGAGATGTAGAAGCTAATAACTGTATAGACTCTTGTGCTGTTACTCTATATAGTTGAACTATTGTTTTTTTTTTTTTTTTTTTACCAAACAAGCCATCTAAGTAAATTAAAAAAAAATAAATAAATAATGTAAGAATGTAGAAATCTGCATTAACACATTTACCTGTTGGTACACTGCCACGAGATTGTGGAAGGATTATGAACTTAGTGATGAGGAAAATATAGGAACAGATATTTGCGTTGTTT
The DNA here is from genome assembly GCF_019703515.2 of Myxocyprinus asiaticus. Lineage (NCBI taxonomy): Eukaryota > Metazoa > Chordata > Actinopteri > Cypriniformes > Catostomidae > Myxocyprinus > Myxocyprinus asiaticus. The sequence goes on along the minus strand of NC_059381.1, from coordinate 30,863,408 downwards.
TTTTCCCCTCTTAAAAATGGATTCTTGAAGAAAAGATAATAAATTCGCTGTTTATTAAAACAATAAATCTGCCCCTTTCAGAGTTCCAGAGAAGCAAAATTAAAAGACAGGCTATACTTATATTGTTTACCTGGTGAATATATATATATATATATATATATATATATATATATATATATATGTATATATATATATATTCTCAAAGTTCATTGCTTTAAAATATTTACTATTTAAACAAAAAATAATAATAATTGCCATCTGAAAAATAAAATACAAATAACATAAAATAAATGGTATATCGCATAAAAAAAAAAATTTTTTTTAAAAATGTCTTCATGCAAATGGAATACAAAAACATGGTTGCACTTTGACATACAAAAATTGCTATAAAAATGAAGTTCCAAAATCACATTTATGGACACAAATTGGCAGATGACAAAATAACAAACACAGATTATCACCATATTATGAGCGAAAACACACAAACGTGAGGAAAAGAGATATGAAGCATGTACAAATTGAAGCGATACGCGTACATTATTCTTATGGATATCCTACATATATCCCTTTGTGATCATCAAAACTTCAGAGCTAAAGTCAATGAGATCCACTAAGGTTGGCGTAAACATTATATCAGTGACACTAGGTTGTATAAAGCTGCCTTATGACTCCTTTCTGATGTATAAATAGATTTTAAACAATGACTTTGGCAAAATAAAAGACAAATTAAACATATTTATCACTCTGTACACAACACACGCTAGAACCCAAACAAAAGTAATGGCTTCATCTAGATCTTCAATCTTTCATACAAAGCTTTCACAGTGCTAAAAACAAGACTGATCTACATGATTCTGGTGTTAACCAATGAGCAAAACGGCTCCAATGAGCATTAAAATACTTTAATAATCATCTTCCTGCAACGTTTCAGTCATTTCAGTCTTAACATTATCTGTCTACTAGAGGAAGCACTACACATTGCAAAAGAAATTATCGATGTTATCACAGTTTTTCTACAAAACAAACAAATTAAAATGAAAGATATGAAGATTACAACATACGGCATACTGATAAAGATTCTGTCATTTGCGTTTTTTTCTCACAAAAACGAATCCTTCATTAGAAAGTTTGCTATTTGATCCTCTTGGCTCTGTGTATGATGCGTATTTGTCTTTGTGCAGCGTCTATTTTGTGTAACTGTGGGTAAGTGTTTGGTCTATACATTTTGGCATAGTATAATGATTTGATGAAAAAAAACAGGGTAAAGATGAGAATGAAATGTCTAATCTTAACAAATATGAGTGTAACAATCATGTCATGACAATAGCAATGCAAAAGAGAGGAGTTCTTTCATTGGCAATAACACATTTGATGTGGTTTTCAAAGACGGAAAAAGGGCAAAAAGGACACTTTTACCACTTGACATGATCAGTTAAGGACTTAAAAAGGATAGTTCACCCAAAAATGAAAATTATGTCATAAATCACATACGCCTGTGTTGTTCCAATCCCAAAATGTTCTTTCTTTAATTGAATATTTTTGACTAACTGAACAGGATGTTTTAAAAAAAAATTTTTTTTTTTTTTTTAATTATTACTTTTTTTTTCAAAAGCAATTTTTCAAATTCAGTGGGACAAAAATCACTGGTAATCCTTCACTTAGCATAAAAAAAAAAAAAATAAAAAAAATAAAAAAATAAAAAAAATCATAAATAGAAACCACTGTAATATCGTGTCAGGTCATTTGATAAAAGAGTGGTACACACAGAAACACACAAATATGATGGCAAATCAACAACTGTTAAGTTTGTTTTTTTAAATAAATAGACATCTCATGTTTTAGTGTAGGGCGGGTAAGCATTGTCTGTGCTGTTGCCCCTTATCTTAAAAAGTGTCTACAAGGTGAGTACAAATTTCAACATCAAAACAGGGAGGTACAATAGTTCAGTTCAATGTTGTTGTCTTTTTTTTTTTTCATATTGTTCTACCTCTATTATGCTTTTGTTTCAAAGCAAATTGAGTTTAAAAAGGGCCTGAGTTTGTAGTTTATCATCCTTCAGAGCAGGACTGCGGGGTCAGTCCATCGCCGGAGTCTTCTGCACACGCTCAGTGAGACCAGTGGCACGAAACAGCGTGTTTCATCTTTCTCTGTCTCTTTACACACAAACAAACACACACACACACACACACATGCACACACACACAAACACACCCTACATGGGAGGAACAATCATTCCAGGGATCACTGTGAACAAAGAGAGAGATGGGCAGGCTGTGTTAATTCACTCTACTCTGTAAACAGTTCAGTGTGATCTTACTAGTATTTATAGGTATTTCATAGATATCTGTATGTAACATGTGGTTCTAGCACACCTAGATTTCCGTACGTTTGTATAGACACTAAAACGTACAATATCAACATATTGACAACATCTAAAATGTCAAGTCTTTTATGCACGAACAACTGTAGAAATGTTCATATGTTTACGAATCTACTGAGGTTAATAGTGTATTGAATTCATGAAATTCAAAGGTTGATTGTATTACATTTTTAATAAATTGGGTTAATCAAATATGTTAAACGGCATCAATTTTAGAGCAGATAATGCATTTACTTAATTTGACATTATAACATAGCATCTATGGTGTTTCCAGCCTGGTCTCATAATAATTTATGTGACCTTGGCAACATTTTTGGCTGCAGTTTCCCAGTGAAATGTCCAGCGGGGGGCGCCGAAAGTGAGTGAAATGATGTTGGAATCAGACGAGGATTTTAAGGTGAATGTTAGATGGCGGTTTAAATGAGTAAAATGTACCTCCTTAACCTAAAACTTTAACCTAAACCTAACCAATAGTGCTCTGAAATTAAATGAGAGGTGAACAAAACAGACATTGCTACCCTTAACCAATGCCTAAACCTAAACAATAGTGTCCAAAAACAAAATGAGAAATGAAAAGGAAATTTTAGACATATAAGAGGTAACTGTACTCTAAAAACATCCTGTCAATTTCAGAATTCAAAACTTCCTCCCCAGTCTAAAAAGAGCATTTATAGTTACCACCCCGCTGAAACGTCTCGTTTTGAAATTTGTGTTTATGACGTCACAACACATTGCTTATTTGCATGGACACGGCCCACAACATGCTTCATCGTCGTGGGTGTACGGTTAAGGATAGATCGGCTCAAGTCACTGCTGCGAGGTGAGATGTTTCTTTTATTAAAATATGCGGCAGTGCCAAATGTATTGCACCCTGTAGTTATGCTGATAAGTAAACCATTTATTTCTCATCTTTCATTTATCAGTGTGTTTGTAATAAACAGTAAGCCACCATCTATCGCTAAGTAGAGGTCTGTAACCCAAACTGGGCCTAACGGGACCATCCGTTTCGGGTTGGGTTCGGGTCAGTTTTTCAAGTAGGACTTCGGATTGGGGTGTTTAATTAATGAAAAAATAAACAGGCCTAACGAACGTGTTCTGCGCTCTCACTCACAGCACGCCTGAACGGATGAGTTAGGGGCCGTTCACATCAAACGCGTTTTTGCATGCATCTGCTCTATTCATCAACTCATCATTGATTTCCTATGTAAACACAAGCTGGACAAATCTCTTTGACTGTTGCATTGCGTCTAGCTGTTTCTTCAGCATCTCGCGCAGGACCGGCACATTTTTAGACACCATGCCAAGTTAAAAAGAACTTCAAGTCTCAAAAATGCACGTCGAGGCACCTGCACTCTGTTTCATTTGTTGTGCTGCGTCTAGATTGTTTTTAGCGCAGGTGTCACAAAGATTCTGATTCTGAACAAGTCCAGGCTGCAAAGAGGTGAATGTTACATTGTTTAACATTATTCCAGATTGTTCTGCAACAAGCAAAGTTTCAGCGCTTGATAAGCGGTAAGACAATTTCCCTCCTTTCTGCTCTAATGTATTGAGAATGTTGCCTATGATGCTTCCATAAAATACAGCCTATTGCAACAGTACTTGCTAGAAGAAGGAATGATAAAGACTATGATCGATTTTGGGTTTGGGCTTGAAATCACTGCTGCTTATCAAATCAATACATAAATGGATAAAGAATATTTGTTTGAGTTGAATAATTGTATTATGTGTGAAGAAAGCAGAGTGAAATTTTATATATTACGGTGTAATAGCGTTTACTTTCAAGTTACAAAGGAGAAGCCGTCTAAAACCAAGCATTTCTGACAGAGGGTCAGAATGAGGATGGAAAATGATCGTGTTTTACAAATATATGATTTTTCTTTTTTTTTTTTTTTGTGCAAAACACTTTTATAACATTATAAGCTCACTTCAAGGAACATAATAAAAACAATTAAAAAACATCTGACCCCTTTAAGCAACCACGTCATCTTGTGTTGCTTCAATGACACTCTCGTCTCATGTGTCAGCTTGCGTGCTTGACTGGTCTTGAACCATGATCTTCTGAGTCCAAAATCCAACACTCTATGATGTGAGCAATAGCTAATCACATTGGACTGTGTATAAATGTATTGTGTGTAATAATGTATTGTTTTTCAAATGATGTGTTTGAGTAAAAGTGTTCCAATATCATAACATAGCAGTGTGTGAGTAATAGTGTGAAAAATAAGTGTTTATAAAGTCATAATCAGCTGTTGTAGCCATGATTTGTGTGAAAGTGAATAAAATACACAGTTGTTGTAGCGCCTCTAGTGTTAATTTCACCAGGAAACTGTGGATAAACGTGGAACGCAGCACGTAAATGTTAGTTTGCAAAAAGATAGTTTTAGTAGCGTTTATTTATGACACTAGATCCGGTGTTTCATACTTGTTTAGGTTTGATGATAATTAAATTCAGCCATACAAAGAGTGCAAATTACTTTACTCGTATAAGTCCCCTTTCAATTTCATTTATAAATAAATTTGACATTTAAAGAAAATAAAGTTTCAATAATAAATGAGAGTCCTGCTTTGGGATTGTGTATGTTTAACCCAGTCTCATGACAAATCATAATAATGGTACAATATGGCGAAATCGTTAGAAATCATACAAGTATGCTTATACAAAAATGTATGACTTTTACTGTCATAGAGAAAAATAAATGTACCATCGAATATTATTAAGAGTTTTCCTAAGTTTGACCCCTAACCCAAACCTAAACCTAATTACCATCATTTTAATAGAAAAATATATTTTGTGTACCACGGAAGAAATAAAACACTGGGGTTTGGAAAAAGACAAGGGAAGCGTATTAAAGGTTATTGACATTCATTACTAATTTGTATTGTATGAATCAACTGGAATGAGTAACCAAATGTTATTCACAGATGTTTCCTTTCTTAAAAAAGGGTTGGATAGGAGGCTAGCTCAGATTTGATGCCTGTATTGTAACGATTTGAAATTCTGTTTGTTGATTGGTTGGTTTCTATGGGAATAAAAATTTTACCTTTTTGCATGAGACAAGTTGTATAATATCTAACGATTTCACCATGTTGTCTGAATTATTACGAGTTGTCATGAGACTATGTTGTGTAAGTTTCACTTTCTATTTAAATGTAAAAAAAAATGACGTATAAACATTACATATTAATACCTGTGAATACTGATGACATCATTATTGAAATAAATGAGACTGAACATTGTTTCATATTTTCTGCACATAATAATTCTTTAAACACGGCAATATGTTCTCACATCTGCGTAAAAAATGTGACCCTTTTGGATAATTCCTAATATATTTTCAGTGTCAGTGCAATATTGGCACAAATGAGACACTTGAAATGCTTGATTAAGACTGTCTCAACCGACTCCTAATTGTTTGCAAGCAGTTTGTTTAATTGTTCTGGGCTCGTAGGGCAATGCGGGCGGGATGCTTGTCAAAATGCAATGCAATACACTGCTAAAGCGTGCTGATGCTCGCAGGAAGGACAGTTTTAAGCAACATTTATGTTGAGTGATCTTAGTGTGTATTGCACGTAACATAATTTGTAAATGACTGGCATTGTTTAACATGTAATGGCAGAGTGATGAGAGATTAGGCATGTCTACATGTACACAGCAATACCATTCTCTTCCCAAACATGCTTTTTAAAAATGCACAGGTTAATAACATATGTTGAAACTTGAATATTGAAACAAATAGTTCCAGTCCTAGATGCTGATTGGTCAATACAGCATTCCAGCCATGCTAAAATACACAATTTTTCATTTAAACAACATTTTACCAAGCAAATTCAGTTGGAACTATCAGTTTAAGCAATAAGTCACAGCTGAAGGGATTGCTGCATGTTGTGCCAAAAAACAGCCTGTAGCCAGTCTTGTAATATGATATATGGAATTTATAGGAAACATTGGATATTAAAGAATAAACATGTTTGTTTTTATCATTATATATCACTTTTACTTGTTAAAATAGATGGTTGGATGGATAGATGGATGGATGGATACAGAAACAGTGAATATGGAAGAGTATGGATGAGTAACATACTTCAGGAGAAGGCCAGGCCCTGGAGCGCGCTGGCTGTGGAGTACTTGTTAGAGTCGACAAAAGACTGATCTAAAGGCAGTAGGGAGAAGAAGAGGGGAAGGAACAGAAAGAGAGAGAGACTGTCAGGGTTAATATCAGACTGAATGATGGGTGAGTATAATATGTCAAAGGGAAGGTTAGACATTCATTCTGCTAGTTTACTACATCAAGGTTCCTCAATGGACTTTAGTGGTGTTATTGTTATACGCAGAACCAAAAAGAGTGTCTTTATTGCATTGATGTATTGTTGTAAAATGTATGCAGTGTTTTTGGTCAACATCATTTTCAATGCAGTAGTTTTAAATATTTCAAAACTTCACAAAATAATTCTAAGCTTTATGACATAATTAAAGTTATTAAAATAATGTGTTACCTTGGAGACCATTTCCATTGGTGCTGGTGCATGTGGGAGGAGGTGAGGACTGGGGTCGAACGACAGGAGCAAAGGCACTCTTCTGCTTCACAGCTGAAACCATGTTTGCTGGAGAGAAGGAGAAGATCCCAGAGGAGCTGCTGCAGTTTGAGGGCAGGCTGGTTGAGGAGGCCATGGTGGGGCTGGAGGGAACAACTGCAGGAAGTTGACAAATATATTTTGAATATAGCGGAAAGACAAAAGGAATGAAAAGTTTTGTGGTAAAATGATTAGTTTCAATTAAACTGAACCACTTCAGACAAAACAATTTGAAAGAATTGCTTAAACATTCCTCAGAGATCAGTTTTTATTTATTTACCGCGAAGCATGTAATTTTTTCAATAATAATAATAAAAAAAAAAAAATCCCAATTTAATTTGCAGAGAAAACTACTGTAGAAGTAACCCATTCACCATATCTGACTTCCTGAAGAGTGTAAACACTGTGGCTCTGTGGCACTGTGAGCAACATGTCAACTTTTGGCTCAAACAATGGTGAGAGTTCAGGGGAGGGACTATGTGTTTGTCTGACCAATGGAAGATGTAAGGAGTCTTTGTAAAAAATCTTTGATATTTGAGCCTGATCTCAGAGAAAAAAAAAAAAAAAAACTTGACTGTGGTGAAATTTTTGCAAAATGATATTATGTGGCTCCTTATATATATCACAACAGTTTCAAGTCAAGTGAATTGTCCACTCTGTGGAGCTCAATTTAACAAAACCTATCTACCTCCCTACCCTAAACCTTAAACCTAAAGCTCACCAATAGTGTCATAAAAATACATAAGAAAAAAACGCAATTGCTGAAGCAACCACATCATTTTGTGGTGTTTCTATGAAGCTTTCAGCTCATGTGTGAATTTACGTGCTTTCAGTTGAGTTACCATGCAATTTGACCACACTCAAACAAGCTTTTAAATACTTATGTTAATCCCTAATCTAACCCTTACCTTAATGCTTATGTACTAACCTAACCTACCTAACCCTAACCTGAAACCTGTAATGTAATGCTAATGCTAAAATATATCGCCTAACAAGTCATTCACTGTAGTAAAATTATTTTGATGTCTTAAGATAGCATTCTGTGTCGTTTTGCTTGTGATATGTTTGAAAGGGAATACAAATAATTTCATTAGGATACTGCCACGATATATACAATGAGCCATATAAAAACCATTTTGCCAAAATGTATGTATAGTAATGTGTTTCTATGAGACAAAAATTACCAACCTAGTCTCATAGAATGAACGTTACTATAACAACATTTTTGCAAACTGAGGTTTACGTGCAACTTTCTATGTTTTCTATGTATGTGAAATTAACCCTAGAGGTGCTACAAAAACTGTGCGTTTTATTCACTTTCACACAAATCACGGGTACTATGGCTGTTTATGACATTATTAACATGTATTTTGCTCTTTATTACTCACACCCTGCTATGTTATTATATAAAACACATTTACGCTAAAAAATCCTTTGAAAACTGATACGTTAACGCATGTATTACAGACCCACCGACATTTACACATTTATTCCAATGTGATTAACTTCCACGGTAGCTCATCTGATAGAGTGTTGAACTTTGGACTCGAAGACCGAGCCTTGAGCCCAGCCAAGGACGCTCGGAGTGAAAGTGAAGCAAAAGTACCTTAGAAACAACATGGAATGATGCTTTTAAAACACAACCGGTTATGTTTAGGCATTGGTTAAGGGTAAGGATGTCTGTTTTGTTTACCTCTCATTTATCTTTTTGAACAGTATCGGTTATGTTTAGGCATTGGTTAAGGGTAAGGATGTCTGTTTTGTTTACCTCTCATTTATCTTTTTGAACAGTATCGGTTAGGTTTAGGTGTTGGTTTAGGGTAAGTGTGTCTGTTTTGTTCACCTCTCATTTATCTTTTTGAACAGTATCGGTTATGTTTAGGCATTGGTTTAGGGTAAGGATGTCTGTTTTGTTCACCTCTCATTTATCTTTTTGAACAGTATCGGTTATGTTTAAGCATTGGTTTAGGGTAAGGATTTCTGTTTTGTTTACCTCTCATTTATCTTTTTGAACAGTATCGGTTAGGTTTAGGCATTGGTTTAGGGTAAGGATTTCTGGTTTGTTCACCTTTCATTTATCATTATGCACACTATTGGTTAGGTTTAGGTTAAAATCCTATGTTAGGGAGGTACGTTTTATTCATTAAAACCTCCATCTAATATTCGCCTTAAAAAACTCTTCTGATTATAGCATCACTTCACTCGCTTTTGGGACCCTCCCCCCCACTGGACATTTTACTGGGAAGCTGCAGTCAAATGTGTAATAAAGCACATAATTTTGTTTTTCAAAAATGTTGCCATTGTCAGGTAAATTCCATGAGAGGAGGTTGAAAATTACACACTTTAATTTTAACATTTAGCACCCGCACCTGAGCTAATTTTATAATCATCTATTTGGGTAGATTTTAGTTTTATAATCATCATGTATGAATTCAAATGGTTGAATTTATTGTGGTTGCCACACTGAAGTAGTTTAGCATATCAGCCAGCCGAAACCTTGAAACAATGGCACATTGTTATCAAGCCCTTACTACTCAATTATTGAAAACTGGGAGCTTAACAGGGGTCTCTGGCATTGATTGAATGTATCTAATGGACACAGCAAGGTTTTTAAAATACTCATTAACATAGTAGTATGTTAGAAGTGCAATTGAATTGTTACCCCTTCAGTTACTGTATTGATTTAATTAACCGTCTTTAATTTGGAGACCAAAATGGACTTTAATTTTAATAGTAGCAGTCAAACACAACAACTTTCCCTTTTGTCTCTGGGAAAGGAATGAGAGCTCTTAAAAGTGAGTCAACGGAGGATAAAGTGGGCAGGGTTGCATTGCTGAATTCCTTTCCTTTGTGTGGGGTGTTTCTGTCTTAAAGTTTTGCATGACACTTGTCTCGCCTTTTTGAAGATTTAGCGTCAGATTATTCCACAAACACACCCCCCTCACAGCTTTAGTCATAATAAAGCCAAACAAACACATCGCTCTCTGACTGTTTTCAATTATTTTGTCTCTTTCTCACTTTCTCTCTGTCTAGTTAATTGGAAAGAGCAAGCAATTAAGAATTAGCACAATAAATAACAGCTTGAGTGAGGTGGCACTGTCAGACGAGTAAATGAAAGAGAGTGCAGGCAGTTGAGGAGGAAAGAACTTTTTAAGAGCTGTTGAAAACAGACTGCAGAGAGGGAATTGCGGGAAATCCCAGTTGGGAATTCGATCAGACCTAAAGGCCCACACTGTCAGACATCCTGCAATGACTTTGCATCAAACACAGAAGTTTGCATGGAAAGAAGAGCTTGTTGCAACATGTGAATTAAAGTAAGCTATCCTGCAGTCAAATTCTAAGATTCAAAAAGTTATTTTGGGAAAATATTAAGAATTATACATAGATCCAATTATAGGCAGAAATGCCTGATTTGGTAATACTGCATAAACTAAATTTTTTACTTTTTTTTTCTTAAGAAAATGTGAATGGTGCAGTCCCTTGCAAAAGGGAATAATGCTACTGTAGGGTGTTGTGGTTGTTTGCTAGAGCATTGCTATGCAGTTGCTAAGGAGTTCTAAATGTTTTTTACTGTGTTGCTATGCAGTTGCTAGGGTGTTCTGGGTGTTTTCCAGGTGATTGCTTACTGGTCAAATCGAAAAGAGTGAATTCTCAAGTATCTAATATTATATAATATTCACTGTGATAAAATTAGAAATGCCTGAATTAGTAATACCGCATAAACAACTGATGGGAGAATTCACCAAGAATGAATTGCGCCCGGAAAGAGCACTGGTTATTTGCACACGCTGTCTGTGCTGGTTTAGCACTCAATTCACTAAAATAATTATGCAGAACAGGCAATTGTGCAAACATGCCCACAAAATCGCTGCTGAACACAATTGCACATGCAGTTCCGATCTTGCTGGCCAATGTGGAATGCAATATAGCGGAGGATGCAGCAGATCACCATGATCTGACACACTCTACCGGGACTGTACAGCATTAATCACCACTGTGATCCAAACACCTGAATCATCTCTGTAACATGCCGAAAGTGAGCTTGACTACACAGCAAGCCCCCCCCGGATCCAGGCCAAACCATGAATTGCAGTTACATTCTCCCTTCCCTCTCTGGCCACAAGGGGGCCCCCAACAATCTGTCTAATTGAGCCATAACAGCTGCCTGAGTCTTATTTGCAGTTTTTAGTATACTTAAAAAAAAAACATTTTAAAATGAAAAAAACAAAAAACAAACAACAACAACCTTGTTTTGCGGTGCCCCCTGGTGGCTCAGGGGCCCTAAGTGGCCGCTTATACTGCTTATAGCTAGAAACTAAATGCTCCTTTCCATCATTTGATCATTGATATTTAATGAATAACTGCTGATACATCAATAGAAAATTTACACAAATACCTCTTTTAAATAGAGTAGTTTATTGCAGTTCCTTGCAAAAGGAAACAATGCTATTGTAGGTATTTGTGAGTGTTTGCTAGAGTGTTGCATTGCAGTTGCTAAGGAGTTTGAAGTGGTTTTAGCATGTTGCAATTGCTAGAGTGTTCTGAGTTGGTTTCTTGGTGGTTAAATAGGGTGTTTTGGATGGTTGTTAGGTGGTTGCTTACTAGTCCAAAGAGCTCACCCACAAGTATCTGGTAATATTCACTATGATATAAATATGATTTTTTTCATTCATCTTATCATTTTACAGGATGAAAATGGCATAGCTCTCCTCAATAGATAACAGTGTAAGTTATGTGCCAAAGTTTAATACTTAAGGTAAGTTTTTTCATATCTGGAACCCAAGTAGATACTCACTGGCATAGGGTGAATTGGCGGCAGAGCCGTTCAGGAAACTCGGGGAGCCGGTCAGGTTTGTCATGGTGCTGTTTCCGTAGCCATTCATACTGGTGGAGACTGTACTGTAACTGCTCTGCTGAGGTGTGGAGCTCGGCACATAACCATGCGGAGATACACTACTCGTGTTACGACTGAAACCTGCAGCCAGACAACAGACAACTTAGTCAACCCTACAGTACAAGTACTGTGGCAGTACCATCAAATACAAAAAAGTGCAGAATAGTACTATGGTATTACTATCACTTTTTGGACATGTACATTACTATAAAACGACCATGCTTTGGAGTACCACGGAGAATCATGAAACTACCATGGTACAGTTTCAGCACCATTGTATATATAAATGTATTATAGTATAACATCTGATACCATAACTCTACCATGGTAGTACTACAGTATTATTTTGTAAGGGATGGTACAGTGATGGTGTCAGATAGTAATACCGAGATACTTAGAAAAATACCAAGGCACTAAATGATTACAATGATATTTACAAAGTACTCCGAGGTACTACCATGGTATGTCCAAAAAACAATACTTTTGCAATGGAAAATGTCCAAAAGACCATTTTAGAGAATGCAAAATGTTAAAAGTAGTGACTTCCAAAATGGGACAATGCAGAAGGTTAGAATGTACTGTAAGTGTTGAAAACATATTTGTCACATGTTAGTCTTGGATTAGTTTCTTAAATTCTCAAGAATCACTTCATTATAGTCCCAGTTTAGATTAACTTTATCCAACAAATGTTTTCCGCTTTAGATTGCTTTTGTGCAAGTGTGCGTGAAGGAGAGCGAGAGATAAAGAAAGAGGGAGATGGAGAGAATATCTTACCCTGGCTTCCACCCTGAGACGAGTCTGAGACGTTAACAGCTAGCTGTCCAGTGAAGGAGTTTACACCCATCATGCTTGCATGCACAGAGCTGTTGGTCAGGCCTGTCAGCTGGTTGTGGTTTCGTGGCACATTGTAAAGGGCCTCAGCGATGTCTGCTGCTCGCTTAAGAATGATTTCCTAAAGAAAAATTAGCCATCATCTCACAATTTAACACTTTGTAAGAATATACTCTACAGTGGGGGCCAAAAGTTAATCTGAGTATGTTCCTCACCTGGTTGTTATGGGGCATTCCATAAAGTGCTTCAACCAGATCTGCGGCTCTCTTTAAAATCACTTCCTGTGTTGACAATAAAACAGAGAAAAGAAAAAGATTTAAAACCAGTTCCATTCTCAGTCCATTCTTTATAGATGCACTGTACAATCCATAATACATTCTTTTTAACATTTAGCTTAGAGGCTGTTTTTTTTCCAGCTGTAACTATACAATGTAATGTTCTTCCTTCCACATACAAAAAAGAGTTGAAGTTATGTTTAATAACATCACAGCCAAGTGGAAGACATGGAGCTGATGTTTGCTCAATTGTTCAGTGTCTGTCAAGATGAGAAAGTGCAGTATTTCAGCAAACATCTGCTTTGCATTGAGAAAGGACAATGCAATCTATGTTTGCAATGAAGGTCACTCGGTTTGCAGTGCTGGGCAATAACTCAGCAGAAAGCCAGCGCTCGTAAGAGCTGTTGTGATGACGGTACATCAGAAATGGAATCGATGCATTCCCGCTAATGAGAAGTAATTACTTTACCATACGCTTTTCAGCACAGTGACATAATGGGGAAGAAGAACGGCGGGTGTCATGATTGTTTAAGTGCAATGGCTGGAAAACATTACCAGCTTTTGTGTTGTTTAATAATGTGATTATGTGGCTTATGCAATATCACCACAACTAACAATGAGATCTGTTAGCATGGGAGAAGAGCTGACTTGATTAACTCGACCTGAGACAGTTCATATGCTAAATGCTGTATTCCAAACAATTGTTCATAGCGGTTAGTGCAGTAACATGAAACACACAACATACAGGTTGGTCATTAAACTTCAAAAGCAATCAAAGGCAAATTAGCGAAGCAATATGAATATGGAGAAACAACATGAATTTTACTTTGTACTTTTACAACTGTCATCACATTATTTTTGCATGGTTTTGGAACATTTCGCAAGATTCTCACAATGTGATTACATGATTTCACATGTGGAAATTATAAATCTAAAATGCTTTTCATGTGATCACTTGAAATCACACTGGGCCTCATTTATGAAAGACAAGCAGGTCAAATTTCGGTGCAAATTGCATTGATGTCAATATAAATAAATTGTTCAACTGTTCTTATGCAAACTGACACATTTATATGAATGTAAATAATTTGTAAAACCATTCTTAAAAACTGTCGCATGCATATTAATGTAAATTGTTCCTACAATCATTCTTGCGTAAATTGTCGCATTCATATCATTGTGAATCATTCATAAAACCATCCATCCTTTTAATTATCGCTTTGGAAGGTGAACTGATCGTAAAACCATTATTAAATACATTGTTACATTCATATGAATGCAAATTCTTATGTAAATTTTTGCATATAAATGAATGTAAACTGTATCTAAAACCATTCTTTTGTAAATTGTCACAGTCATAACATTGTAAATCATTCGTAAAACCATTTTTACCTAAATTATTGTTTTTATAAGAAAGTGAATTGTTCATAAATCTATTCTTAAGTACACTGTTGCATTCTTATGAATGTAAATAGTTCGTAAAACCATTATTACGTTAATTTTTGCATACAAATTAATGTAAATCTTTTGGAAAATCATTCTTACATTATCTCTTTCATCAGAAGGGGAATTGTTCATGAAACCATTCTTATATACATTGTTGCATTTATATAAATGTAAATAGTTCGTAAAACCATTCTTACATAAATTGTCCCATGCAAATTAATTTAAACTATATAACTGATGTTAATCATTCATAAAACCATTTTTTATGTCAATTATCGCTTTCATAAGAAGGTGAATTGTACATAAAACTATTCTTAAGTATACTGTTGCATTCTTATGAATGTAAATAGTTCGTAAAACCATTCTTACGTAAATTGTTGCATACAAATGAATGTAAATTATATCACCGGTGTAAATCATTCGTAAAACAATTTTTACGTAAATTACCACTTTCATAAGAAGGTAAATTGTTTGAATAACTATTTTTACATACACTGTTGCATTCTTCTGAATGTAAACAGTTCGTAAAACCATTATTATGTAAATTGTGTATTCAAATGAATGTAAATAATTTGTAAAACCATTCTTAGATTATCTCTTTCATAAGAAGAGGAATTGTTTGTAAAAGCATTCTTATATACATTGTTGCATTCATATCAATGTAAATAGTTCGTAAAACCATTCTTGCGTAAACTGTCGCATGCAAATTAATGTAAATTATATCACCAAAGTAAATCATTCATAAAACCAATTTTACGTAAACTATCGCTTCCATAGGAAGGTGAATTGTTCATGAAGCTATTCTTACGTACACTATTACATTCTTCTAAAAGGAAATAGAAACGTAAAACCGTTCTAACTCAAATTGTTGCATGCAAATTAATGTAGGTTGTATTTAATACCATTCTTGCTTAAACTGTCACATTCATATCATTGTAAATAATTCCAAAAGAAATTATGGTAACACTTTCTATAAAGCCTATATTTATAATGCATTGTAAAGGCATTATGCATGCATTATACTCAGGGTTGAGAGGGTTACTTTTGATTACAGATACCACTGTAATATGACTGATTACAGGTAACCACTACAGATTACCGAATACATGCTGTAAAATGTAATTTGTAACATATTTTGTTAGATTATTCAAGGTCAGTAACGTATTCTAAATACTTTGGATTACTTCTTCAGCACTGGTAGATTTTTTCTCTTGTTTTGACTATAAAAACTCTGCCAGTACAGTGAGACAAAATACACATGTTAAAAATACATTCTCTGAAAAACCTAAATATCTTATGCAGTGTTGTTTCTAAAACAAGAAGAATCTAATTGATCTTGTTTTAAGTATTTTTAGATATTTTTACAGGAAAACAATATAAAAAATATTATCAAGAATATGATTTTTGCCCTAATATCAAAGGTCTTACTAGAAAAAAGAAATTATGATCCAACATGAATTTTCTTGGTAAAAAAATATGATTGTGCCTGGTAACATGTGCATGTAAAATGTCTAGAAATAGCATTTAAGCTTAGCGTAAAGCTGACAATTTACACAAGGTTTATTTCTATTTCCTCTGCTCCAAACTTACTTCAAACGTGCTTCTCTGTCTGCTCGTATGAATGTGACACATCATAAGAAAGTGTTTCACCGCTGTTCAAATGCACTTTGGATCGCATCATTTATATGTATAAATGTTTTCCATCTGAAAGGACTAAATATTAAATGAAACAAATGACAATAAAATGCAAAGTAATCTCTTCAGTAATCAAAATACTTTTTGAATGTAACTGTATTCTAATTACCAATTATTTAAATTGTAACTGTAGTGGAATACAGTTACTTATATTTTGTATTTTAAATACGTAATCCTGTTACTTGTATTTCGTTACTCCCCAAACCTGATTATGCTGCATCCATAATGTCTTATAATACACCTTATAATAAGTTATAACTTCTTATAAATAAGTATAACTACAGTTATAATACATTATAAGACTTCCCCTATTCATTGTTATAATTGTAATGCATTATATTAAACTTGTAATGCATTATAAGAGTATAATACATTATAACACAAGCAACATCCAAATTTAACGCAGCAGAAGCTAATAAAGTGAATCATATAAGTGCTGTATAGTGTAAACAGTCAAAAGACTTTATGACGTGATCATATTATAAATGGTCTTTGCCTGCTTTAAGTAGTTACAAAAGCAATATCTTCTTATTAACTGCAATAACATAAACTTGTAACATACATTACAAGTTAAACTTATACAAAGGAAGTTATTTATAAAATAATTCTCCAAATAAGATTCACAAATCGAATTGAATAGTCCAGTATAGCACCCCCAGATAATCACCGATCCACCAAATTTCACAGTGGGTGCGAGACACTGTGGCTTGAAGGCCTCCCCAGGTCTCCTTCTACCCATTAGATGACAAGGTGGAGGATCGGTGATGATCTGGGGGTGCTTCAGCAAGGCTGGAATCGGGCAGTTTCGTCTTTGTGAAGGACACGTGAATCAAGCCACGTACAAGGTTATCCTGGAAGAAAACTGGCTTCCTTCTGTTCTGACAATGTTCCTCAACTCTGAGGATTGGTTTTTCCAGCAGGACAATGCTCCATGCCACACGGCCAGTTCAATCAAAGTGTGGATGGAGGACCACTAGATCAAGACCCTGTCATGGCCAGCCCAATCTCCAGACCTGAACCCCATTGAAAACCTCTGGAATGTGATCAAGAGGAAGATGGATGGCCACAAGCCATCAAACAAAGCTGAGCTGCTTGAATTTTTGTGCCAGGAGTGGCATAAAGTCACCCAACAGCAATGTGAAAGACTGGTAGGGACCATGCCAAGACACATGAAAGCTGTGATTGGAAATCAGGGTTATTCCACCAAATACTGATTTCTGAACTCTACCTAAGTTAAAACATTAGTATTGTGTTGTTTAAAAATGAATATGAAATTGTTTTCTTTGCATCATTCGAGGTCTGAAAACACTGCATCTTTTTTTGTTATTTTGACCAGTTGTCATTTTCTGCAAATAAATGCTCTAAATGACAATATTTTTATTTGGAATTTGGGAGAAATGTTGTCAGTACTTCATAGAATAAGAAAATGTAAATTTTACTCAAATATATACCTATAAATAGTAAATCTAGAGAAACTGATAATTTAGCAGTGGTCTCTTAATTTTTTCAAGAGCTGTATGCGAGCGGGAGGTCTTTGAGAGAAGTTAATGCAGAAGGGCACAGCTCCAGCTAACAGAGTGACAGGCAAAAAATTGCTCCCCTCCTCTGCATGCAACCTTTACCAGGATCTTACCCCTTAGCATGTGTGAGCGCTGTGTTGAAAAATATTGCCTCTCAATCAGCCCTGGGGTGTGTTGCCCCACACACATACACACAGAAACGCACAAACAAAATTTGATGGGGGGTCAGGCAAGCAACGAGGAGTTTTAGTGCGCTGTCCAAGGTGCTAAATTCACTCAATTATGGCCATGCTGGCACTGTGTTAACCTCTCATTATCATCATAGGGAGCTGTTAGAGCGATACATCCTGCAGTGAGAGCAAGGAGGCGGAGGAGAGTCCCACTGCAGCCCAGTGAGGGGGAGCATGAATGGGATATGGGCGAACGAAAGGCTCCGAATGAACACGGGTCAGCCTGGAGGCAGTGAATTCCCAGTACGTGTGAGTTTAGCCAAAACATCAATCAGATACAGCAGAAAAGATGGGGAGCAGAGGTGAATGATGAATATTGTATAGCAAAAACACCCTGTAGACTCTATACATCACACTGGTAAAATGTAATAGGAAAGACTCTATATATGTCTTTGTCTCTGGACCAGGTCCTAGTAATTTATACATCAAGTCATACTGTCATCCAATTGGCAATTTTAAAAACAAAGTGATTTTAGTGGATTTATGAAGTCAGTTCCCCTCAAGTTCACACATTAACTATGGACATGTTCCACTTATGTTTGGCAACCAGAAACCATCCAAATACTTTACATACTTTACCAAACGCATAAATAAATTCGATTCTATGTCTAAAAATCGTCAAAAGAAATATGATTATAAGAGAATGCAACATAATGAAATCACAAACCAAAAATATACTGTAGAGTTTAGATATATTTGCCTTTAAAAAGAAATCACCTTATCTGTGTGTATGTGTGTGCCTATTTGTGCATGATGTCATCTTTCCCCCAATGTTGTGTAGCTGTGCTCTAAACACATTACAAGAATTGGCACACCATGGATCGTCATGTTGAAACTGATACAAGCTCTTTAGTGATCTAAGCTGTATGAATTTGCTCACAGTGTTTATTAGATCAGCTCTGATGCAGCATGACATCATCACATACTTTCCGTTAACAGTGACATCATAAATTGGTGACTACAAGTTTACAATATATGTGATGAATTTTGCAAATCAGGTTTCATAGGGAGGTTTTCTGTCACTAATCTAAAAAATTTGATTGTTTAGTAAAATACGAAATAGGGCAATGGCTATGATGATTTTGTTGCCTTTGAAAAATGCAAGGACATAAAATTTCTCTAAATGTATGTTTGACATATTTGCAGTCATCAAACCTTGGCACCTCAAGACTGATTGCCATGTTTGAATATGCATAATCATGAATGAAATTTGAGAGCTTTGGTAGAGAGGAAGATTACCAGTAAATAACACATTAAATTTAGTCCTGTTCCTAATACAACTCTCCCAAGACTTCACAGTTCCAAAATGGGAACTTTGTTACTGGTACGTGTCACTTTAACAGTTGCAGATCTCGTTGTCAATGTCCAGTAGAGCATTCACACTTCTGTCGTCCTCTCTAATCCTTTCACACGGGCTACTACACCATCTGTCCTCTCTGTCTCATGTCTGTCCGTGTGTCTGGGTTTCAACCAGGAACATAAATCTTAACTAAGTGTGTATGGAACCACACCGTCAAATATCACTTCAAAATAATATTTTCAAAGGGTTTTCAAAGACTTATGGAGAATATGGAGACTGTCACATAATTGTTTGGCTAATGAAATCTGACTGAGGGAAGTATAAAAAGGTGGGAAAATAAATATATTACATGTATTGTTCAACAAATAATCATAAAACAAAGGTGCTTCACATGCAAAAAAGCGGAAATAGCAAAACTGTGTGAAGTCATAAATATCTCTTTTACTTAAAAACCCGTAAATAGCAAATATCCTGCATTAATATTATTTATTAAAACTGCTTACAGTAGCTCCATTACATTGTGAACACATAACTTCATAATAAGCAGAAATATCTTTAGCTATGCTTGTCTCAGGTATTGTATGTGTGTGTGTTTGTCTGTGTCCTCAAGGGTAAAAATTATTCAGAAATAAATCATATATATATATATATTTATATATATATATATAGTATTCTAAAAATGCAAAAAATAGATGCAGGTAAACACAATCTTACCAAACCTTCCTTTGGGGACATCCAGGGACATTCTCAAAAGTAATAATGATATATAAGATTTTAAATATATAATTAATTAAATTTATTTTAATAATTACATTTTTTATTAAAAAAGATTTCAAATTATTAATAATAATTACATAAATGTTAAAATAAATATATAAACATTTATAAATATTTTTCTTCTTTTCTTCTATGGTTATGATTTGGGTTGGTGTTAGAGTGTAGTATAATTAACTTTATAAAAAAACAATAGAAATCATATATATATATATATACAGTATATGTTGTAGGATTTGCGTAGTATAATTATTAATAATTATAATATGACATTAAAAATATTATAATCAGCAAAATAAATCAATCAAAATAAACAGATTTATCTACAACAACACTCTATGTTTACATTATATTATATAAATCAATAGAATATAAAGCAATAGAAATCTACAGTTCGTCCTTATTTATTTAGGTTAGTATGTGTGTGTCACAGCCTCTCTCTCTCTTCCTGTAGTCCCTGTGTTTGGCTTGTATGATTGAGGTGAGCATTTGAAAAGCGAGCCCCTTCAACAAACTGTTATTACCTAAATAAGGACGAGAAAATCGATGGGGCAGAGAGGAACAGAGCGAGTGTGTGTTTGTGAATGTGTGTGATGCAGCCACTGCCAATGGGACAGCAGCCAAGATGAAAGAGAGAGAGAGATAATGTATGATTCTCTGTTCCTCCATATGTCCGACCTCTTCGTCGAACTCAACACTATTCTGAATGTCAGAGGTGCCAGTGTGCTGGAATCATTTCTCTGCCTTCTCTCCAACATACACACACACACTGCTGTGACTCAATTACTGGTGGTGGAGCAATAATAAAGTCCGGCCAGTGGAGACTTCGATCGCTGACCTGCCGGGAGGCAAAGCTGGACAGCTGACTTCACCATGATGGATCACCTCTGGGTGCTGCGCTCTTAAACTCACCCACACACACACCTCAAAAAACGTACACACACATGCATATACGATAAGCACACAGCACATGACCAAACTTGTATACAAAAACACATGGCCTCTCATCCTCTCATGAAAACAACAAACTCACAGTATACACTTCTACAGTTTAGAAGGTTGCACTTTGAAAGGTGATTGCCTCGATATTAATTATCTCAAATAATTGCTGTTGTTCAAAACCAAAGGGACCAACCTGAAAAACAGATCTTAAGAACTATAAACCTGTTACACCCAGAGGACCCATTTATAAGCAGCACAACACATGCATAACCTCTGTCTATGTACAACAACAGCAACAGACAGAAGGCTTTTTTGCATGATGCAACTCTCCCTGTCCTTTTGCAACAGACTCTAATGCTCATCTAAGCAGAATTATTAACATATGAGTTTCATCACCATGACAATAACGACATACATTGACGGCCAACCCGTCATCTCAGTCTTTCTTAAGTGAGAATCATTACTTTGATGAAACAGCAAATGCTGTAGCACTTATTCTAAATCATGGAAAGATGATCTGGAAACACTTAATAAAAGAATGTGAAATGAAATGCATACAGCTGTATAATAATTCATGAATCAGCCCACCCAACATGGCTTCTTGATAAACCTGTTAGTTCACTATAGCAGATGTTCTCAACTGGCGAGTTCCAACCAAAATGGGTCACGGATGAGGGTAAAACAATGCAAATCCAAAAAAAATTATAATAAAAACACTTTATAATATCTTTGTTTTTGATGTCAAAGATTGTGCATCCAATCAAACTCTACAGCATTTTAGTGTGAGTTTATCTGTCCCTTCCCAGAAGCTAGCTAAATTAGGCAGATGTCAGCATGGTGAGGGTGCTTATTCTAAGCGCAATTTTCGTGCCAGCACAAAGCGCAAGTGGGCATGGGTGGGAGTGTTTGCGCTATCTGTGGGTGTATGCACGCAAACTATGGGTGTATTGTATGTAAATGAAGTGCCGCAAGTGCAGTTTGCTATTTTCCTGAGAAATACGTCATTGCGCTAAGACGTCTCAAAAGCAGGTCTGTTTTAAGTGCAAAGACTTAACTCAGTTCCTGCATTTGCAGTTTGGAGATTCCACCAGCAGGTGGTAATAAAGTCCATCTCCAAACTCTGAAAATACAGTGGAACATTAAATTAAATCCATGACGATTACTGTTACAGGCGTTTTATGAAACAAATATTTATGAGATTTGTGTAAAACTATCTTTAGGTCATATTTTTTTTATTATTAATAATTATAATAAATTATTAATAAATAAATAATAAATAATGATTATTATGCTTATATTTACAATTGTATGTAAGATCTAATTCGTATTGTTAGTTTTCCACCTGTTGTTGTAGAGTGATTTTGAAGTCACTACAAAAGGGTTTGGAGGAAGAAGTTGGAGAGAGTAAAATGTTTGGATTTGGTATGATTTTTTTTTTTTTTACCACTTTGTTATTTTGATCATATTTCTGATTAATTTGAAGTGTAATTTGAATTTTGAAATAATTTTGGCAAATTTTTTTCGTGTATATAAATAAATAAACTTAATTGTTCAAAATCAAAATCGACTGGTAAAAATGAAGTGATACTTCTACTGATACAATTACTGTTAATACTAGCCATGCTTTGTGTGTCAGTAGATGAAAATGATTAATAATACTTACATTCTCTATAATTTAACGGAGTGTAAATCCAAATACTTACAAGAAACACATTTTCCATGCATATAAAAGGAGTGTGTCACTGTCATAGAAATATGCCAGACATTCAACAACGATGCAGTTAATGAGTCCATATTACTTTTCTTCTAATTTATTGCAGTCCATTTACACTACCAACTTCTTATGAATGTGCTGTCTTTGTTTATATCACTGGTGCTTGACAGGAAATGGACTGTATAACAGGACGCAGACGGTGTCAGAGAAGAACCTCAAAATTCATTTTGAACTTGACCCAGCCCATTAGCGCTTTGCGCTTGCAATGTCGCCTAACCCGCTTGCGCCTAAACTTAGCGCATACTTGCACGACAATACAAAAACTTCCTGGCCATGCCCATTGACTTTTCGAGTATGTCTTATGGCATAGCGCTGTGCTTAGTGCTAGCATTTTTAAAATAGGCCGCTAAATACGAGTTACGGGTTTGGTATTGTGTCACTTATTGTCCAATGTGAAATCTGGGTTCTAAAGCAAAACCAGTTGAGAACAAGTGTGTCTTGTTGTGCATTGAGGCCTCTAAATATTTCAGCTATTTAATTCACTTTTAAGGGTGGAAGCATTTTTAGCAATTTTAGCAATGATACACCTTATGGTAGAATCTTGATAATGTAATGGTCCCATTTCCTTTCATATTCCTTCAACTGATTTTGAACCTGTTACTTCTGTCTTGGTTGGAATAGTGGAAATGCTATTAATAGGCCGTACCTTTGGCAAACGTTCAGGGTCTCCAGGATGCCGAGGTATCACCTTCTGTAACCTCTGAAAACCGTAGTCTATGGTGGGCTCATTCAAGGCTGCGAACACAAAGAAAAGCAGAGACAATGCATTACTCTAAAGGAATTTACTAAAGATTTTCCTGTCAATGTTTCCTGTCAAAAAATTCTAAAACATCCAAGAGCTTTGACATAATTCAAACATTGTTTTAAAGTCTGCAAGAATACATTTTTGGGAATTAAAAGCCTGGAGATGGATGTTCAAAGATGACATAATTTTACATAATTTAACACATTTAATAACTTCAAGTAATAACTCAAAAAAGGTTTAAGATTAATATATACAGTAATTCTAATGGAAGTCATTTTAAATTGTTAGGAATCCTTACGCCCATGTTAAGTGCAGCAAACGCATATACTGTAGCATATAATCATAGGACGTTTATGTTTTACATTTAGCGCAGCAATTATTTGCAAAGTCTTTATGCTGTCAAAAACTTGAAAGACTGTCATTCAATTTGAGAGAGATGAGATGGAGGACAGAAGAGATATTAACAGTCAGACACCATTTGCTCCTGTAATGGAAAGTAAATGGAAGAAGTTCCTGCTCATGATGCTGCTTTATTTGTAAAGACCCACAGTTTAAGAGCCTCTTTAAAAGTGGGCGACCAAACAAAAACTCCTGATGGCTGCATGTTTTATTCATCTATAGTTAGAAATGTCATGAAACTTTGATTCATATACTGCATAATACATTTTTTTTATGTACATTAAATACCAATCAGATGTATATAATTACATAATATAATAAATTAATTTCTAAAATTAATATATAATATCATTTAATACAACACAACATAGCATATATTTTTGTGTATGTTTAATATGAATTTTAAAGGTACAAGGTTGTGCAATGTCCGCTATGTTTGGTTAGTACTGTTTGTTGTTCAAAATTCCTTTTTAGTCCGAAATATGAATATTTACTGTATTGTAAGACGCTCATAAATAGCATC
This sequence comes from Myxocyprinus asiaticus, assembly GCF_019703515.2. Taxonomy (NCBI): domain Eukaryota; kingdom Metazoa; phylum Chordata; class Actinopteri; order Cypriniformes; family Catostomidae; genus Myxocyprinus; species Myxocyprinus asiaticus. The sequence goes on along the minus strand of NC_059381.1, from coordinate 30,839,108 downwards.
TTAAAATAATGTCTGGTCCAAAAGCTGTTGAAGGATGGAGGTGTGAGGAGAGTGAGAGAAAGAGGAAGAGAAAATGAAAGAGTGGTTGGGGAGGGGGGGGGGCAACTGGAGCATGAAACGTAGGTTCTTTCCTGTCGGTTGAAGCAGATGGTTTACATACAGTAAGTTCTGTTGACGTTATATTAAAGTCATGTGGCCATTAAGTACATACAGGTTAACAACAGTATAAGAACACAAAGGTTAATGACTGTAAGTGTTGTTGTTCACAGTTATTTAGGCAATAAGAAGTGTCATGCACATTCAAACTGAGGGGGGCAAGTGTGTTCTCAGAATTTTATGCCAAGTGGATTTTGAATACAACAAAATATTTTTTTTATTTGTGAACACAAATTTATTTAAATGTTTAATACATCTGAAACAAGTGCAACCTGCCTTTATGAAACAAGGAGATTTCATTAGATAGCGATAAGACTATAGATGGCAATGAGAAATGTAATGCCATTAAACATATTTAAATAACATGAGTTACTGCATGACTGCAATTTTTCTGTCCTATTATTAAAACTAAAATAAAATCTAAATATTTTCTAAAAACTAAAACTGAACAGAAACTAGAAAAAAAAAGTCAGTAATTAGTGTGTGTGTGTGTGGGGGCAGATTTAAGTGGTTTACAAGGACTTTTTTTTAGGTTACAAACTGGTAATTACTGGGGTATTATGCTATAAATGTGGTTTATGAGGACATTTCTAGTGTCCCCATAATTCAAATCACTTAAAAAACATACTAAACGATGTTTTATTGAAAATTTAAAAATGCAGAAAGTTTTTTGTGAGGGTTAGGTTTGGGAGTAGGGTTAGGGTTAGGGGATAGAATCTATAGTTTGTACAGTATAAATATCATTATGTCTGTGGAGAGTCCTCATAATGATAGCTGCACCAACAAGTGTGTGTGTGTGTGTGTGTGTGTGTGTGTGTGTGTGTGGCATCTGTTAATTTACTGATATGGAGATGGATGAGGCATTGCACTAGGAAACACATCCACATGCTTGTAGGTGTCAGGAGTAGTTCACTCCACTCTTATTGCCATTGATTTCTACATTCTATCCAATCCTCTCACTCAGCCTGGGGAAAACATTCACTTACCGAGAGACCCAGAGGTCGACGAAGAGGAAGGCAAAGAGAGAGAGAGAGAGAGAGAGAGAGAGCGAGAGAGAGAGACAGAGAGAGAGAGAAAGCGAGAGAGAGAGAGAGAGAGAGAGAGAGAGAATAGATGGATGCAGGGGACAGAAGATCCCAAGACGTAAAGATAACGATTGGGATTTGTTTTGAATAGGAAAAGTCTCAAAGAATTTATCAATTTTCCTTTAACCTCTTCAACTCTGGTGCATTTTTGGGCTGCTGTCTGCAATTTTTCACACTCAAATTTAAAAGCTCACCATTTACACATACTGTGGACTAATTGCCAAAAATGTGTCCATTTTTTTCAGAATAAATAAATAATGTATATGTTTACAATAAACATCCAATTTATTATGAATAGAATAAAAAAATAAAAAAAAATGACAAAATAAAAATTTGTCCAAATTTTGTCAGCATTTAATTCTGGTTCTGTTCAATCTATCTCCCTCCGAATAGTTTTTTGCACTAGATGATAGAAAGTACTAGAAAATATATTTTTTCCTCAATCTCCTTCCATCACAAAATGCTGATCTGAAATGTAAGTGGCGCTCTATTGCATTTTAGCCCTCACAGATGTGCACGTCCATAGACATTCAGTTTAATTTTCATTTTATGCACCACCCTCGTTGTTTCATCAAATACCTCGGCCTCTGAGTGGACTAGAAGTTCAATCTAGGTGTCATTAGAAAGCTGAGATGATATAATTTTTTCATCAATAGTCGATAACATATATTTCCGATGATATGTTTAGTATGCTTTTCCCGCTGGATTGCATATTTTTTTCTGATATCTAAGATATAACATTAGATTATTCACACAAGCAAGCTCACAGAGTAAAAAATAGCTAATTTTGTAGAAAATAGCCTAAGGTAAAAGCAGATAAAGTTTTTAGCTATTTGGGGTTTTACTTTTTAGCTATTCCTGAGAATGAGAGATTTCATTTGATATATGGTTTGAAAAAGTTTTATATTCATATTAATATTTCTTCCACATGACCTCTAGGTAGTGCTGATTTGCGACACAAATGTTCTCAGGCCTTATTTTTTTATTTTATGTATAGTAAATGCAGAAGTGATGGGTATCTATGACAAGTTCAGATTCTAATCTTTCAAACGATACCCCATATACCTGACTTATGTATCTGGATACTTGAACATTTAAAGCGTAAACTTTTTTTCCGCAATATAGCGCCTCCTTTTGTTGAAGATGTTAAACCAAACAGACATGAATACAATTGCAAAATATGAAATCAAGTGTCATTTATTTTAAATATATACCTTTTTTAAGCAAAACATTTCACAAAAAAAAAAAAAAAAAAAAAAGGTTAAAATGATTTAAACCATAGATATGCTGTTCAAAATTCTAGAACTAAAAGTATTTGGACAATGTTTTTGGTGAAATTTTTAGTGGATGTATCTGACTTCATACATCCACAAAAAATCACGGCCTTATTTCCCAAAAGCATCGTAAGCCTAAGTTGACTGCCAAAACGATCGTACGAATCATCTTAGAATTACGGGCTGTTTCCCAAAAGCATAGAAACTTACGTAGTACATGAAAATCATGGTAGATCTACAAGTTTTCTGGAGAGCGATTAAGAGCATCGTAAGGACATAGACTTATGCAAACACATGTAGCCAATTGCAAAATAACACTTCAAACAATTTAATACAGTTAATGTTGAGATTATTACACTTTATACAGCAGTATACAATGTGACCGAGATACTTTTATTTAAAATTGTGTTTATTTTATCTATATAGAATATAATTATATAGGTATATTTATCATATCAATTAGCCAATATATTTTTAATAAGGCTATCTAATGTATAATTATAGATAATTACATAGTTTAAAATAAATGCATAAAATAGATAAATATCCTAAATCTATACATTACCTACATGTATTTGTGTGCATGACCACGTAGTTGGTACAAAGTGGCAGCACGATTGTTTTACAAATTAAATTAAGAGGGAATGGAGATGTTATATTTAATGGTAAAAATGTAATTGTCTATCTTGGCTTTCAAAACATCTTCCCACCTTCCTTCTCTTCTACAACCTACTCATCTTCCTCATAGACACTCAAGGTCGCTCTCGTATGCACAACAATGTGCAACATTTGCCATTATTACTTTAGGGATCAAAGAACAGACCTTCGCTTGATTAGTGAATGTTCCTAAAGTGCAGCCTCCAACTCTCCAGCTCTCTATTTTGCACTCTGCTGACAACACGGTGAACATTGTTATATTCTATATGTGCTTGATCATTGGCAGAATCATTCACAGGGACTCAGTGGCTAACCACAGTCCATTTACATATGTCTTCACTGACCATGGAAGCAATTGCACCTCAACCCACAGAATTTGTGAAAATGAAACATTGCAGTTACACATCTGATGAACAAAGCAGTGATTGTCTAAAGATCGTTAATTCTGCACATAATGATCACAAAACTACATTTAAATTTGTAGTTATTTAGGTTGAGTATTTAAGAAAATAAATGTAAACTTTCTCTGCAAGGGAAATTCTAAGTATTTATAAAGTTAAGCACAATGACGAGCGACACAACACAGTCACATTTCAGCACCTCAAGTATGGACAGCGACTCTCCTAAGTAACTCTTAAAGCATCCTTGCACATTCATGTTAAGTGCAGCTTTGGAAAAGGAGATTTTTTGCAGATACCACTTGGTTTTGTATTTTCTAATAAACTTCATACATTGTTTTATGCTTGATTTGTTTAGGTAAATGTTTAGGTGTGGTTTAAGCGTCCAAATACTTTTGGAGGGAAGTACACTATATGCCCACAAATGAAAGTACAATGGCATGTTTTTGTGCAGTCAAACAGTTTGGGCAGTCATGGTCCATGATCCTGTAGAAAAATAACCCTACCAAACCAAACAGCGGTTTGCAGAACATTTCTTATAAAAGATCGAACCTTTCCTCCTATTTCACAACAGGCTTATAAGGCAATGCATCCCTCAAGAGAATATGAGGTTCCAATATACTCAATGAATTTTTTATTTGGCTGCCTCATCCTCTAAACCCTCACTTTAAATGTAAGAAACTGTAACACTTTTTATGAAGCCCATATTTATAATGCATTATAAATATGTTTGAGCTTCATAGAAAGTGTTAATTAAATTATCTCTTAAAGTAGATTTAAGGGGCTACCGAGGGCCAAATCCCAAGTTCTGAGAATGAGAACAAAGCCCATCGACTTTTTAAATATCTCTACTGTATGAAAACGTATCTTTCCAAAATAGGGAAGTGGGATTGTTGTTGGCCTAACTTTTCACTGTAGCGGAGTGCAGTATTCACTATATGTGAAACAAGCGCTAACCACACGGTAAGTATTTATAGCTTGGCCTAACTCCACTTCTTCAAACTATTTTATTGTTTTCCTCATATTAATACCACATGGCATCAATTTGCACAGGGATGTTTGTTTATAGTTCTCCCTTGGTAGCTTAAGCGGTTAAATCAACCAAAATAGCCTGAGTGAAAGAAGTATCCAGCTGCACTGTAATACAATTTGTAATACAATTTCAGTTCTATCTATCTATCTATCTATCTATCTATCTATCTATCTATCTATCTATCTATCTATCTATCCATCCATCCATCCATCTACTATCTATCTATCTATCTATCTATCTATAGAGAGAGAGAGAGAGAGAGAGAGAGAGAGAGAGAATGGTGTGGGTAGAGGGATAGATAGGGATGAGGGGGCTTGGCCAGAGGAGCCTGATGTAGGTCATTTAATTTGACCATAGTCAAATTGCATGATCGGTAGTAGTTGAGTGCGTACTTGACTATTTGTTACTCATTCCATAATGAACCCCAACCATTAAAAATAACTCTCTTCTGTTTCAGACACTTTAGAACTCCCTGTAGACCTTTTTTTTTGTTGTTGTTAAATGTGACTTTTGAATTACTCTTATGTGGTGTAAATAAAACCAAATGAATCAAATCTAAAATAGAATCAATTCTATTCGAAAACTAGCAGGGTTCTGGCACCTCTATGACGGTATAAATCGTCTTTCACTAAAACGTTCTTTTTTAGAGTTTGAATCAAATCTTACTAATTCAATCGAACAAATAAATTGAATCAAGTTACATTTATCACTAATTAAATGGAACAAATCAAATCTATAACATAATCCATTGTTTTCTAGAACTAGCAGACCTGGGGCTCTGAAGCACTATGATGGTATGACTTGTTTTTCACTGAAACATTCTTCTTAAAGGGACATTTCTCACCCACACATATCATAAGATATAGATTTAACAACTGGAGCCTTATGGATTACTTTTATGCTACTTTTATGTAATTTTTGGAACTTCAAAGTCTGGCCACCATTTACTTGCATTGTATGGACCAATAGAGCTGAGATATTCTTCTAAAAATCTTCGTTTGTGTTCAGCAGAACAAAGTCAAACACATCTGGGATGGCATGAGGGTGAATAAATTATGAGTGAGTTTTCATTATTGTGTGAACTATACCTTTAAATTGATCAAATCAAATAGAATTGAATGAATCAAATTTAACTAAACAAATCGAACAAATATAATAAACAATAGAATGTATTCTATTCTAGTACCAGCAAGTCTGGGGTTCTGACAGCACTATGACAGTATGAATTGTCTTCAATAAAACATTCTTTTTGAAACATTTGAATCAAATCGAAAAACTGAATCAATAAAAATTTTATCTAATCAACTTGAAGGATTGAAGCTAATGAATCAGTTTGAACTAATCATATCTATAATAGAACTGATTCTCTTCTAGAACCATCTAGCCTGGGGTTGTGACAGCACTATGACTGTATGGATCGCATAGTCGTCTTTAACTAAAACATTCCAATCTTCTTTCTGCTACAGTGCAGTAATGAGTAAGGGAATGTCACCACTTCCCTCCCCCTCTTCATCTCCTACCCTCCTTCTTCCCAAAGGGCACATGTTTTTTTTGTTGTTTTTTTTCTCCACCAGGTACGAACTCAAGGCAAGAGCTCTGGGGATCAATACCCACGGCAGTGCAGCGTTCGATACCTCTGAATTATTGCTTCATTCTTCCCCCCTTATTATAGATGAGTTATTTTTTCCAAGCCACACCACTTTGAGATCAATACAGAGCAATCTTATTCTTGTGTCTTTCAAACCCCCTCTCTCTTTCTCTTTACTTCCTTTTCTCTATTACTCTTTTTACTTGCATCTTTATGATACAAAACAACAGATACGCTAAAAAAGATGTAGGAGGCAGGTGTAGAGGAGGTGCTGCTGAATTTGGTCTGAAGTGCGTTGGTGTACTTTAACAGACTGAAGGATACATTTAATACAAATATATAACATGTAATATGAAGCATTTTAGACTACTGGGGCTTTTCTCCCATTACTTGAAAAATATGAAACTGTTTTTATGTTTTTTTCTGCTTGGTGTGCTGACTAATAATATATTTCCATTACGTTCTTGTTTTCCACTAGGACAGTTCTATATAATGAAGCTCTAAAACGTGTCCATTGGGGTCTTGTTAGCACTGCATATGTGTGTGCATGATTCAAGATATACAGTGTTACTAGACTCAGTTCAATCCATTGTGACCGCTGCAGGAACAGTTCGGTCTTGCTGTATCCAGAAATTGCCTGTAATCTAATTGGAGGTGCTTGTCCCTTCCGACAATAAAACATTTAGTTGGCAGCGTTAGATCCCTAAGTATGTTTAACGTCACCAATTAATGGCCGTCTAGCCAGCAGAGCTATTAGCAAAAACTTTTGCCATCAAGAGGCGATATTTGGTCAAACTGGGTGCAAAAAATGAACTAATTGAGTCACCCATGAAGCACATTTCCATTCAGTTTTCTGCACTACTTTATAGGACACTAGTTGTTTTTGCTGCTCTACTGACCTTTTGAAGTCAACGTGAAATCAAAATTGACCCTACTTACTTTTTAATTCAAGTTTTGGTCTTATTGTAATCGACTCATCTTTGCACTTTGTACTAATGAAAAACAAAGCAGGGTTCAACAATATGGATTGGTTCTGCTGGTCCAATAAGGTAAGTAGTTCAGATCTTGTTTTGCCAATATTTTCATTGGCTTTACAACAACAAAATGATTGATTGTATTTTTAAGTTTCAGAAAATATATATTTATATTTTTAATTAAACATTGTTTCCTGTCAAATAATAATAATAATAATAATAATAATAATAATTGTTGAGCTACCACACAATTTGATCACACTCAAACAAGCTTGTAAATGTAGTTGATTATGTAATGCAAATGCTAAAATGTATGGCCTTAAACGTGCTATATTAAAAGTGTTTAGAAGTCATACGATAGCATTATGTGAGGAAAAGTAAGTGTTTATGAACTGAGAATCTGCTGTGATTTGTGTGAGAGGGAATTAAATTAATTTCATATAGTGTTCATTTCACCAGGAAACTATCGTGATATGTCCAACAAGCCATGTAAAAATAAATTTTCAAATATGTACAGTAGGTATAGAAATGTGATTCTTTGAGACCCGGTAGGCTTTTTCATGTTAACTTTAACCTTGTGCGACCCTGCATCCTTCTGCAAGGACATTGTGTTTTGGCTTCGCTGTATGCAATGCATAATTTAATTTATCTCATCTAATTTCAGAAGATTCTGGACTGTCAGTAAAGGGTTAAACTTTAAACGTATGGAGTCATGTGACAAAACGACATGGCGGCGATCACAGTGTAGTTTGTCTTTGGGAGAATCCAATGAAACTACATCTGGTAAGAAACCTCATTAGGTTTTTACATTAAAACCTGTTTCAAACAAAAGATTAAAGTCTCTAATTTATTTATTTATTTATATATATTAAGTGCTACTAGTTACAAATCAAAAAGTTAAATGGTAAATATGTGTAGGATAAATGCCATCCTGATACCTGAAATGGGTGCTGAGATTGGTGAATTGTGTTCTTTCCATTTAAAAGACAATAATATTGCGTCGCTTTGCCAAATCTGGTTCCCTAAGATACATGCAGATGTTATGGCAGTTCCATAGGCAGGATTTGTCTCTGTTGTTCCAACGGTTTATCGATTGGCACTTTACACTTCCTACTAACAAACACACAGCGCTGACATTCAGCTTTAGAAGTTACACAGAACCTACATTGTCAATTATATGAGATGTATTAGTTTGTCCCCAGGGATCTGTACACAGGGCCCAGTACAACTGAAACACCAGGATGAGAGAGACAGAAGTAAAACAGAAACCCTGCTGAAATACCTACTGTAGCTTAATTCAGTCTAAGGTGGTTTGCTGGTATTAGCTGGTCAGGCCGGTCTGTTTTGATGGTTTTATAGGGGTTTTGGGCAGCTATAAGCTGGTCAGGCTGAGAAACCAGCTGAATGTCAGCTTGAACAGGATGGGAGACAAGTTAGACCAGCTTAAACCAGCTATTACCAGCAAACCGCCTCAGGCTGGTTTAAGCCTGGATTAATTTTACTTGACTCTGCATAGGAGAACATATTCTGACATTGATAAGATTACACATATCACTTATAACATGCATTTCGGTTCGACTTTAAAGCACAGACTTTCTCATGTAATCATCTGCAAGGCCTCTGACTCAGCTTACATTCCTGTTGTGGTTGACTGATTTAACCATTTATAGATTCTGATGTTGCAGTTGTAGTTTCCAGGTAGCCATTGATTAATGCCCGGCCTGGGCCTGGCAGGGAGCTTCCGTGGCTTTGCCTGTATTGATTCAATTAGTTCTAAAGGTTTGCTAGTGTTCTATGCAAATAGCCTTTGCTAGCGGCCTCAGCTAACAGAGGCTGATTAGCATCAGCAGCTGTCTACTGGGTACTTCTAATATCCCTGCCAGCTGCCATCTTCATGTGCCAGTGGCATAACTTCTGTAATGCCCAAAAGGTGACAGCTGTGGATAATTTTCAAGAATAAGGTAAATAATTAGAGGTTTGTGCTTTTTTTATTGGAAAAGACTGGATTTTACCTGTGACATCTTTTAGAACAGTGGTTCTCAACTGGTTTTGGTTCAGGATCCAGATTTTGCATTGGACATCAAGTGGTGACCCGATAAAATATCATAATTGTTTATCATACAGAAGTAACAAAAATATACTTGGTTACTCTTTTAGATTTATTAATATTATGTTTTTTAAGAATGAAGGGTTGTCATACAACCTGTCCATTTGCCTAATTTGGCTGGTGTCTACCAAACTACTGTTGAGTTTGATTGGACAGACAGATTTTAACTTAAAAAACTAAAGATATGGGATGTGTTTTCTCTTTAGTTTTAAAAATCCATAAGCCTATTCATTCAGATATTCCAACATGCATAATTATTGCATTTTATTATTTGCATTTAACACTGTTTTTTTCCTGCAACATTTTTTCCAGAAGCAGTTGAGAACCACTGTGTTAGAATATCTAAATGCATATACTGTAAAAGGGATTAATTAAACAATATTTTCTTCTATTTTCAAGTAACTTCTGCCCAGTGTATGGCAAAAAATGGCTAATGTACTCGTAACAGTGGGTGAAAGAAATAAAAAAAGAAATATGCCACCTGTGTCTTTCTTTGAGTGTCACTGTTTGCCACCTACAGCTCTTATACCACATCTATAATGGCACTTAAGCTCTGTGGATGCACATACTGTTATCTGCTCTTTCTCTGTGTTTCAGTGGAAGGAGTCAGACACCCTTTCATAAGGACCCATCTGTGCACCAGATCACAGCTATGCTTCTCTTTAATTCGCCTTTGATTTCGAATCACTTTCAAGTTTTGTTTGTGTGGGTGTGTGTGATAATTTAACATCAGCAAGCAAACACAGAAAAAAAGAAACAGAAAAACCATGAAATTAGCCAATGAACTGTCAGGAAATTGACCGTTGACCTCAAGGAAGAAGTGAGCATTGATCAGTCGGGTTTGAGGTATGAGGAAAGAGAAATGCAAATAATAATAATAATAATTTTAAAACATCCCATTAATTTATTTGAGAAGCAAAATTGCATAACATATTAGCCCACTCTTTCAGAAAATATATATTGAGTTATCTTTTTTTTTTAAGCCTAAATCGAACAAAATGTAGTGGACTAGAAAAAAAATAACAAATTGGCAATGGTGTAAGAAAGGTCAACTACTCCTCCAAATTTAGGTTGTTTTAAAAATGTTTAGATATTTTTACAGTAAAACTAGACAAAAATACTGATTAAATCAATTATTTTTACAGTGATGTTGCCTAATAGACACTGGCAAAACTGGCAGCAAATTGTCACCTCCTTGCATGTACGCACTACACTTTTGCATTTCATTCGGACTGAAACTGGAAGATGGACAAGATACTGTAATAAAAGAATCAATAAGACATAAAGAGGACAAAGACATGGACAGAGAGGCTGTAGATATGTTTAAAATATAGGTATTTATGTGTTTGTTTGTTTGTATATTCCGTGTGCTCTACGGTTGCACAGCTTGCTTCTCTGTTTAAATGGCTTCAATATGGAGGCCTATAAAATGCAACTTGTTTTCTTACTTAACTGTAACAGGTTTTATGAGCAGTAGTCATTATATTCTCTCCATCAACATTAATTGAGCTAACAAAGCTGTACTTTTGAACAGAGTTCAGTTTTGTGTGCCTGTTCTTTATCTGTGCCAGTTAGAAAAATCAAGAGCAATCCTATATATAGAACACAGTTTATTTTTCATTCTCCATTAAAAGTATCCTTAAACTCTCAGTAAACACACAGATGTATAACTGCTTTATGCAGCGCTAAGTAATGTTTAGCAAACTATTGAAACAGCTGACGTATTTCTGTGCTCTCTTTGACGAGGAAGAGGACTTGCATAAGAAACATAGGTTTGCCTTTCCAGAAGGAAATACCAGTGCTTGCTGGGTAACAAAAGAATAGTGTTAAAGTTTTAGCTTTAAAGCCTAAAGTGTAGGGTTCAGGCTTTAGTTCTGTGAAAATAAACATTGTCATAATACTCAGCAATCGCCTTGTTTTCGGCCGGCTGTGCACAAGAATTAACATATAATATGTATAATAGCACACCGTAAGTAAGACTAAAATTATCTATAAAGATAAGTTTAAATGAGGTCGGTACATGAGGAGCGGTGAAAGGGAGAATGAAATAAAAGTATGGTTTGCCTTGCTAACACTTTAATACACTAGAAATGATAATTTACAGATGTGTTAACAGAATTACATTAAGAATGTCTACACTGAAAAAACCTGCAATTGTTACCCATACTGTGGCTTCTATTTCTTTTTTATATAACCTATAGAAATGAGTTTTGTTGATGTACCGGTAACCTAATTTGTCCTGACAAAACATTTTTACAGTGTACTACAGATGTCAGTGTGTTTTAAGTTTAATAAAACCCAATCAAATAAATCAGAGACCTATAGCTTCACTTTGCATATTCCAGCTTACAATGACAATCAGGGTACTGTGACAGAAGACAAAACCAAATGGAATTTGATAGAGGAGGTACACAACGATGAACCAGGATCTTTTGGTTCACAACACCAAGCTCTTTCCACTGGGGTGCTCAACTGAGAGTGGTGAGACATGTCAAAAGTATTATCTTCCTTCTGTTTGAGGTTAAATGGCAAGGCTTACCTGTGTAGATGAATCTGCCTGGTGTGCCTTTGCAAAACTGTTTGGACTTATAGGAGAGCGTGACCTCTACCACTCCGGGGATATGACGTGGAGGGGTCTGCACTCTGATGGCATGAGGTGTGATGAGCTGTGGAGGAGAGAGACAGAGATTTTTGTTATCAAGAACCTTTTTAAGATGTGTGCATAATGATAATATTTTTCTTTATAATAAAAAAGACGACAATTTAAAGGGAAAGTTCACCCAAAAATGAAAATTTCTTCATCTTGTAAGCACCAGATATACATTTTTATCCAGTACCTAGTTCTCAAATTTCATCCATACTTCCATAAATTCAAACTTAGAACATGTGTAATGCATGCGAGAACCAGTGAGGTTTCTGTACAGTGTCTATTCTGTGTAATCTTGCATGTATTGTGAATGTGCCAGATTTAAACATGCAGAAGGAAACATTTACAGTGACTAACTTCTTTTAAAGATTCTGTCCCATATTCTGCCCCAAGTAGAAGACCCGGAGGAGGGAGAACCTGGATTTGTGATTGTTTTTTTTTTTTTCTTCTTCTAATTAATGAACTATAATTTGTTCTATACCAAAAGTGTCTGCTAAGGAAAGCCGTCGGTTTTAAAGCACTTTTTGTACTGTAATAGCTCATTCAGACACTGTCTGTTTAAAAAGCAGAGGCATTATGTCAGCATGCTCTTATTTCTATGCACAATCAGCTTTTGTTATTCACAGCCCAAAGAGTACCAACACACCTGAAGGGCAAATAAATACAAGTGACTTGCCTGTGTGTTTTCACCTACTCACTGCGAGAGAGCGAGGGTACCTGGATTCTATATTGGGTAGCTGACAAATAACATGGACATGAAATTTTTTTTTTTCACTATCAATATTTTAGGTTATGTACAGTATAAGGGAACAAATTGTGAATAGTCACTATATCATTCAATTGTTGTGTATATGATTGTACGTTAAACTGTCCTGGTTTATTATCTTCTTTGATCCATTTCTGATCAGTATCAACTGCTCTGATTATGGATGCACCGATCAATTGGCCACCGATCTAGATTGGCCGATCTTTGTCTCAAATCTGTGATCGGTCGATCGTGCCTAGATTTAGGTCTTATCTTTTTTAATTGCAGCACACACAAAATTACACATACACTGCTACCATAATGAATGAATGAATGAATGCTCAGCCCTCAAAGCATGACAATATGGTCACTGGAGGGTGAGTTATTGGCAATTCTAAGCAATAGCAAATTTACACTTTCAGATATGCAAGTATAAGCGTAGTTCTAGCAGGAACTCACGGGATTCATTCTATCAGGCTTCTCATCCAATTACAATACAGCCTCCGCTTTATAAGCCCACCCAGGTGTTTCTCATTCTTGGCATACTTCCAACAATTGTTTTCACCCCCATCCACCCCCATCACCACCAGTTTAGGTCCCTTCTTGGGCGGGGGTAAGCTCCGCTCCCCTGCCGCCATTGCTTCCGGCAGGATCTGATGATTCAAGCAAGTATCAGAGTGATGAACCGTAGGACAGGACTCACGCCAAATTATATAAGAGTCTTTTCTGAATTACATGTGTATGAATATTAAGGTGAGCATTTTCAAGAGTCATCACTGTAATGATTCTGACTCGCTGTACCTTTAGACACGGATAGGACAACGATACTGCAAACGGATGTAAAAACTAATTAAAAAACAAATAAAGATGCAAATACAAATCTGAGTATACTCAATGTAACGTGAGTTGCGACAGATGGTGTGTGGAGTGATTGAGACAGTCTCAGAAACCAGTCTCATAGAATAAACATTAGTATAATTGAATTTTTGCAAACTTAGTTTTACGTGCCACGTTCACTGCTATGTTATGCTATCAAAACACTTTTACTCTAACGCATCATTTGAAAAACTAAACATTTTAATGCTTGTATTACAGACTCACCTACATTTACACACTTATTCCAATGTGATTAGCTTGATCGGTAGCTCACCTGATAGAGTGTTGGATTTTGGACTTGGAAGACTGAGGCTCAAGCCCAGCCAACCACACAAGTTGACATGTGAGACAAAAGTGTCATAGAAGTGACACGATATGATGTGGTTGCATTAGAAAATTAGCTTTTCACATCGCATTTGCTTTTACGACACTATTGGTTAGGTTTAGGTGTTGAATTAGGTTAAGGATGTCTGTTTTGTTTACCTCTCATTTGCTTTTAGGACATTATCCTAAAGGTTAAAATTTTGGATTAAGGAGGTACATTTTACTCATTAAAACCTCCATCTAGCGTTCAACTTAAAAAGCCTCTCATTATGACACAATTTCAATAGCTATTGGCTCCCTCCACTGGATATTTCACTGGTAAACTGAGGTGAAACGTGCAGTTTCATTTTGCATGTAATTTCTTTTTGCAAACATTTTGCCACAGTCATGTAATTTTATGAGATCAGCCTGGCACTCTCAGTTTCACTCCCTCCAACATGCGTGCTCTCTCTGTCAATCAAATATCCGTGCTCACAATCTTTCATCAGTCACTCATCTCAGTGCTATTTTGTGAGAACCCAGGTTTAAATAAGTTTGTCACAATACCACTAATAACAGCAATAACCATTTAACGTTTAATAATGGAACCGCGTCTTCAAGCAGTTGCTTAATAATTTGTGATCTGCATTACAACAAAATGCCAAAGATGGTAAACATATCATAGATACTAATAATTTCTGGAGCAGTTTTGGCTTGCAGTGGATATATCTCTCTTATTTTTGAACGTATCTTTGCTGCGTGTGATGCTCTTGTGGTGTTTACTGGATGCCAGTCACAATGATCTTTGATAGTGTCAACAGAACTATTCATAACTGTTTTAAATCTGCTGTTTTTGATTTCACCGTGAGATCAGTCTGGCTCATATCCAGTGTAGACATGTTGTTAGAATTAAAGGGGCAAAGGGAGTATAAATTGAGTCGAGTGCTGCACTCATTGCTTTTCAAATGTACTCTCTCTGGGACAATCAAGGTTATTTCTGAACCCCCCAAGTGGTTATTTGTCCCCAACTGCCCATTTGTACACTACAAATATACATGATCTAAAGACATCAGGGTTATTATGAGTCCACAAAAAGACCATGATTCTTCTAAACGTAATGGTAATGAATGCTGCTATTTAAGAACGATGGACAAATATGTGTGTGTTCGCAGGGCAGTGAAGGGGGTAGGAGGAGAACAGAAGGTTCGGACCTTCCCCTTCTGTAGTTCTTTTCCTCCCTCGTTAGATGCTATCAGCGGTAATCAGATCCCTGCTGGCACTGCAGCTGATGGGAACTGTGTGGGCCCCTGTGTATGGGGGTCATGGAGTCAGGAGGTAAAGGTCAAAAGGTTACAAGGTCCACAGGAACAGTTATAGGGAGATTTCTGCACAGTTAATTTAATCGGTACCAGATGTAGTTCATGATAACACACACACACACACACACACACACACACACACACACACATACACACCATTAGCTCATTTCACTGGTAGCTAATAGCACTTAGTATAAGCAGATCAAGGGGGCTTGTTAATCATGTATTGGGAAAATTGTACAAGAGTCGATGGCTATGATGAACACTCAGTAGTGCTCATGACAAGTGGCTGTCTTCATATAAGCAGTTGCACTAAAAAGTACTACATCAAAGTATTTGTGTGTGTGTTTCTTAAATAGACTATTATTGAGCAGCCAGCTAAGCTACCTGGTTCCTTGTACAAAGACATGTCAACACAATTGAGCAGCTTTTGAAAGCATTACATATCTTAATCACTTAAGCACCGTAACTTAATCATCTGCATAATGTCGGCCTAATGTGTCGGTAATGTATTCTGAAAGGAGAATGGGCAACTCTGATGGTTTTGTGAAAGGTGATGGATATAACCATTTTAAATAATCAATTTAAATAGCATCAAAGGACTTCTATTAAACAGACCGTTTGTAATGGGAGTGCTTTTCTCTGTTAAACCTTCTGGAGTCTGAGGCGTTTTTTGGATCCTGGAGATGTATTTACGTGCCCTGACATTTGTGACACTGATATAGGGCCATAAACACATAATACAATTTTTTTCACAAGACTTTTGAGTGCTAATTTTGTAGGCTAGAGTTGTAGTTACAACATGTTGTGAAAACCATCATGTCCATACATGTACATAAAACACTACATTGTATGACACCTTTTGTTTTAGAAAGGCTGTGTGTGAGGAAGTGTCAATAGTCATGAATATGCTCCACAACTAGGTTGATAATGGCCCACCCCCTAATGGGGCTATCAAAGTGGAATGCCACTGAGAGGAAACAAAAAATATGAATGTGAGGAGACTAGAAGATTTTTTTTGTTTGTTTTTATTTTTATTTTTTTTGGGTAGTTTATTTATGACTAAGTCCACAATATAATCAAAATGTAAACAAAGAGGGTCAAAGGCACATTTGAGCACACAGAATATTATTATTATTATTTTGTATTTTTTGGTAGTTTATTTACAACAAAGTGCACAGTATAATTTGTGTTGATTTCAGTCTGATTATAGGTCTGATATAGCCAAACTAGTAAAATATGTACATGCTTATCTAAAACAACATGTTAACTAATGCAAGTAGGAATAAATGACTTAATCATCAGAATTATATACTCGCTCTTTAAAATGAAACCATTCATCATCAGAGTCGTGCTCTTCTTCAGATGGAAAGGTGAATTCTTCATCACTGTCAGTGATCAGCTGGAGAGGGGGGACCTGGGTAGCTCAGCAAGTAAAGACACTGACTACCACCCATGGAGTTGCATGAATCCAGGGCGTGCAAAGTGACTCCAGCCAGGTCTCCTAAGCTCCTAAGCTCCGGTTGCTAGGGAGGGTAGAGTCACATGGGGTAACCTCTTCGTGGTCACTATAATGTTGGTGAGTTGTGCTTGGATGCCGTGGAGAATAGCGTGAAGCCTTAACACGCGCTAGGTCTCGGCGGTAACGCGCTAAACAAGCCACCTGATAAGATGCTCGGATTGACTGTTTCAGACACAGAGGCATCTGAGCTTCGTCCTCTGCCCGGATTGAGGGGAGTCACTACACCACCATGAGGATTTAGAGCACATTGGGAATTCCAAATTGGGTAGAATAGGGGAGAAAATCCTTGCGCGAGTAGTGTATCATCTTAAATTTCATCCTGTCACAGTCTGTCTCCCCCATATTCTTCAAGGACTCTTATATTGAAGTTTTTCCTTGCACTACATTTCCCAGATTCCACTGCCCTCATCATTTCCACCTGTTTCCAATCCTCCTCACCTGTCCTCCATCTCATCATCAGTTCCTTTTTGTATAAATACCCTCCTGTTTTTTTCATTCCCTGTCAGACCTCGAAGTGTTACGTTTAATGGTTACGTTGAGCTTTATTTGTTTGTTCCACTCCAGTGTTTGTTCCACTCCAGTGTTTATTATTAAAGTACTTAAGTATCTACTCCTGCGTTTCCTCTCTTCCTCTTCCACTCCAAGACAACTACTGTTACACATCCAGGTCATTACCATGTGAATAGTGCGCTCTGAAAATGAGTGTGTCCTGAACAGCGCTTCTGAGACAGAAAAACTGTACCTCTCATTAGTTTCATATGCATTACATAATCTGAGAATATTTGTTTTGGGTTTGAATAGGCTCATTTAAAAGTAGACATTTCAAGGCTTCTATAGACATATTTATCATATCTGTGCGACAATTATACATTGAGTTTCGGTTCATTTTTGTGACATGCTCCAGAAGAAAGTTTATGGAGAGAGAGGCAGCAGAAAGTGCATCCTGTTTGTTTTCTGTATTTTACAAAAGCACTGCGTTTTGTTTTTATTGTGAGTGGACACAAATAAAAGTAGACCCTTTAAAGTTTCGAATGATGTCTTCCTCTTATCTGTATGACCATAAATGACAGAGTATTTTAAGTCGTTGCGGTTTTTATAAGACAAAAAACCAAGTGATCTCGCTGGTGCTTCTGTCGACTCCAGAGGGATATCACTCTGTGACCTATACAAAGTAAGCTAATAAAATAATTTCAACTCATATCAATGTTTCATTTCCATTTATTTAGGTGCAAATTTCTTTCTTCTCACATAATAACACAATTTCCTTGGAGATCAATATTTAATGTTCATTTATTTATTTATTAGATAAGTAGTATTGTAATAAGCTGGATAATGAGCAGCCAGATGTTCATTTTCGCAAAATAAACACCAAAAGAACTTTGAAGTAAACCAATGGTGCAAATCAGCTGTTTAGCAATTTCTTTCATTCTCATATAATAGCATAAGTTTAATGCAGATCAATATTTCATTAACATTTATTTATGTGGCAAGTAATATTATAATAAGCTGGATAATGAGCAGTCAGATGGACATTTTTGCAAAATAAACACCATAACTTCGACGCAAACTGGAGATGCAAATCAGCTGTTCAATGATTTCTTTCATTCTCACATAATAACATATTTTCAATATTTGATTCAATATTATCAATATTTAATGTCCATTTTTTATTTATTTGGTTAGTAGCCATGTAATAAGCTTTGCGTCACCCTGTCGTGCGATAACAACCAGCTGACTGTACACCCTTACTTAAGTATGACTAATAATTAACTCTCCATTGAGTATGCCATGATTTTAAGATTTTTAAAATATTATGTTAAAAGTAATTGAAGACAGGTTGTTGATTTATTGAAAATAAATGCACTTCTTAGGCGGTAATGAGGCCTTGATGCTAAGCAGAACCATTACACCCCGGGCGGCCATTAATTTTCAATACTTCAATGGTTTGGAGTTTTTTTGCTTATACAATGGTTACAATATTTACTTATCTCTATAATGCATTTATGTCAAGACATTTTTTAGGTGTCTCTCTCTAAATTGCTCCCTAAAATTATGTAGTGCTATGTACTTGCGCTTCCAATTTTGCTTAAACAGCCCAAGTCACTGTAACTAGTTCAGAAGAACATGGCGAAGTGAAATGGAACTGTAATGTGGTCAACAAACCTGGAACTTCTTCATAGTAGTGCAGTTATAGAAAACGAACACCTTGGAATGTCTCTCAATGAATCTCAATCAAGAATTCAACAATAGAGCATAACGGTTTTTAGCTGCCGTGGTTATAAATCATTTATGAAAAAATGTAATGACATTTGTAAGCATTCAAATGTATGTTAACTAATGATCTGTTAATCATTATATATCATTTATAAGAAATATATATATATTTAAATAGATGTTAAAAAGTGCAAAGCCATATATGAAAGAAAGCTTAATAACATATGTAAGTTTTTGAATGTACATTAACTAATGATCTGTTAAGCATTATGTAATGTTAGTTAAATTAATTAACAAGTGCATTATCTCATATTTCTAACTATTTGAATATACTGTATATTAACTAATGTTCTGTTAAGCATTGTATAATGTTTGTTAATGATTTATTAATGGAAGTTATTATAAAGTGTTACTGGTCAATAAGTTTACATTAATGACCAATTCCCCTAAATTAATGGGATGTTTACTTTCAGAACCAGACTGTTGCACTCTAGTTATTGGCAGATTTTATGTCAAATATGGCAGCATCAGCTTAGATATTCTCCTAACATTCTTAGCTAGCATGACTCTCTCTTTAACTTTCTATAACTCTAATAACCAGTAAAATGCTTTCACTTTAGTGACTTTCATTCTGAAATTCAACTTGGCAACAGGCAGCAGTGAAATCTGAAGATCTGCAGGACTGATGAAAATGTATGGTTGGAAACGCTCGTAAACTCACCTCGCTCCAGACCAACATGGTGCCGAAGATGACCTGCAATCCGTCAAAGAAGTTGTCTCCAATGATGATGACAGTAGCACCCCCTGTTGTCCAGCCTTCACTGGGGCTAATGGCTTTGATACAAGGTGCGGCTGCTTCCAGAGACACAACAGAACCAATTTGCAGGATGGGTGAGAAAAGGAAAAGAGAAAATAGTTAAATAATTTGTGCTTAGTGCAGCCACCCAACACTTGTATTATTTGACCATGACTGTAAGATTTGTAAAAGTTTTGACATTTAAGATTAGGCAGACATCAGCAACAAAAGGAGATATTAGGTGGAGAAACATTAGAGAAAATCTCAGTTACCATTCATTTTCATTGTATGGAAAAAAGATCCAATGAAAGTGAATGGTGTTTGAGTCCAACATTTTGCAAACCACCCTTTTGTGTTCCATAAAAGAAAGAAAGTCATGTGGGTGAGTAAATGATGACAGAATTTTTGGGTGAACCATCCCTTAACTAAACACTTCAGGGTTAAAGGTGGCATTTTAATGTGGTTTATTTCCTGTGGTCCGAGGGAAGTCTTGACACCTCTCAGTCTCCTATTTCAAGGCCAGAGCAGGAAACCAAAAACACACAAACATCACCATGAAAACTCACACAGCTGGATCCAACTAAGGGTCCCATACCACATGCCCTGGAAAAGTGTTGGTGGTTTACACAGCTCTCATAGCACACATTAGGCATAAAAACAAAGGATTACTTGCACCAAGAATTCCCATCCAATACTTTGCCTGTGCTGGCATATATACAGATTTTGAAGGCACAGTGGCAAAACAGTGAACTATTTTAAAATAAATGTACTTTTAGATTGATCAAAAGTTGTTTTGATTGTAAGAGAATAGAAATACATTGCCTCAGACTGCAAAAAGCCTTACTCTTTCAGTAAGAATGGTGCATTGCCAAACCAGAATATTTCTGTGTCCAGTACTATACTGTATATGATTTGTTACTAGACCATAATTTATCCAGACGGATAACACTGTGAATTCGGTGACAAATGATTGAAAGTTTTACTGATGAAATGCCCCCAGTGGCCGAAGCTGGAAGTGTTGTTAAACATTAAGGCACATGTGAGCTCCAGTTTGCAGGTGAAATGTCCACAGAGAGGTGCCAAAATTTAGTCGTTTTTAGTTGTAAATGATGTCAACAAGAATGCATATTTTATTAACTAAACCAAAGTTTATTAACCAAAGCCCAACTCTAAACCTATCTGTAAGTGGAGTAAAAAAGTAATTTTAGAGGTAAAATGCAACCTTCGAATCGTGCTCACCATTAATTATGTGAACACAATTACTTCCTGGTTTTCAACCACAAGTACTTCCTAGTACATGCACCGCTGGTTTACTTCAAAGTTCTTATGGCGTTTTTTTTTTGTGAAAATGACCAACTGGCTGCTCATTATCCAGCTTATTACAAGACTACTTGTCTTTTATAGGAAACCAACCTATGAATATAGGAAACCAAACTACTTATAGTTATTTTCTGCAGAGCAAGCTTGGATAGGAGAATGTATTTTATCTTTGAGAATTGAAAGCCAAATTCTCCCAACCAAACTAAAATTAAGTCTTTAGTACACCTGTATATTAACATTGAAGTGGGGTTGTGCATTATTTGTGTAAATAAGGTGACCTTAGCCCCCATGCTGTAGGAGACACGTGTTTTTGTCACCGGGCGTCAAGGTACACTAGCTCGTTTAGCGTGTTTTGTTTGTTGCTCTCCGTGGTGGCCGTGGATCAGTGACTGAGTGAGAAAGGGACCACCACGGAGAAAGGTCAGTTTGCTTATTAGAGCTGTCTGCTCCCTTCAGAGATGCAGAGTCTAGTGCTAGCAGGGGGAAAAGAAAGCAATTTAGCCAGCCAGCGTTTACCTGCATTTAGCTCCCAATTGCCAAAGCATCACTCACGGTAATGAGATATAAAGAGAGGGCGTGTTGTGATAGGAGAGCATGACTGTTAGGTCCACATGCTGAGAGATGCAAGTTAGGTAAGATTTATTGTAATTTAACCTTTCTGGGCTGTTGAGTTGTCTCTCTTTCAGGGTCAGTGATGATGTGAAAAGTGGAATTATGAAATATTTGAGAGCAGGGTGAACAGTCATTCAACATGAGAAAGAGGGAAACACAAGGGTCAGCAACAACAAAATGCTGCCTTTCAGAAATATAATAACAAAATTAACTACTTGAATACAGTGGGAATAAAAAGTATGTGAACTCTTTGGAATTTCCTGCATTTATGTATAATTATGTATATTGTCTTAAAATCTGGTTTGATCTTCATCTACGTTAAAATAGTGAACAAACACAATCTATTTTAACTAATAACGAATTATTGTATTGTTCTTATACATACTGAATACATCATTCAAACATTTACAGTGTAGGTTGGAAAAAGTATGTGAACCCCTAGGCTAATGATGTTAACAAATGCTAATTAGAGTCTGGAGTTGGGAAACCTGGCATCCAGTTAATGAAACAAGTTTGGAGGTGTGGGTTAGAGCTACTTTGACTTATAAAAAGCACTCAAACATTTTGAGTTTGCTATTAACAAGAAGCATCTGCTGATGTGGACAATGCCTCTCAAACAAAAAAAAAAGAGACCTCAGAAGACCTACGATCAAGAATTGTTGCTTTGCATAAAGATGGAAAGGGTTACAAAGTTATCTCGAAGAGCTTAAATATATATATGTCCACAGAAAAATTGCCTATAAATGGAGACGATTAAGTACTGTGGCTACTCTCCCTAGAAGTGGCCATAAAACACATGATTGTAAAAATTTATAATGACTCTCATTAATAATGATCAGGCCCTTTCATTCATAATTTATTAGACATATTACATTTTAATATATAATTACTATATATTAATTACTATATAATAACATTGTTATTACAAGTATCGCCATAAAAATAATAATAAAGTAAGTACAGTTCATTATTATTACTCATTATTTACATAAATACACAGTATCAGTACTGTAATGTGTTTTTGACATTTCTAATCATTTTAATTTATCACATTGTGATCTGTCAAGCATTACATAATGTCATTATATTTGCTAATGTGTTACCAATACATTTAAATCCTAAAACTCAGTCATTTGAATTTGGAAATGAACTGCTTATTAACGTAGATTCGAAAATCTGGTCTCTGGTCTTGTTGACACATTTCTGAAATACCAATCATTTGGTTATTAGATTTCAAAAATCTATTATATTTAAATGCTCATAATCCAAAAGCTTAATCTGTAGCCAATATTTATGTTTTTCTCCCTTTTTTAATTTGAAAAACATCTCTAAGTCCCAATCACAAGCCGCTTTAGATTACTAAAAAGAACAACTCCTTGTGTTCATGTATATACGTTAATCTTATGTTTTTACATGTAATGCTCGTGTCAGACACTAGAAAGAAAAGAAATCCAGATCTGGAGGGTGAAACGACACACACACATACACACACTAGCATTTGGTGGAGTTGTAAAGTAAGGAAGATGAGGTGCAATCTGTGGCGGTAATCTTGGCGTGAGTGGAGGTTTCTGGCGGAGGCTGAAATGGTAGCTGGATTAAGCAGATGGAGATGCATGAATGCATCTGATAGGATTAAACTTTCTGTCCCTTTCTCTGAGCCATCTGCTCGCCATTCTGCTCCCATATACACACATTTACAACATACAACGTTACACACACACACACAAACAACACAAAGGCGATAAACAGAAGTACGAACACAGGTTTGAGAGATTACACTTGGATAGATACAAGAGAGTTCAAAATTATTACAACAAAAGTTGAAAAAAGCTGTAATTGGATAATCAAGAGGTTCTCACATCATTTGACAAATGCATTTGTGCAAGTTTTTCATGACTTTTCCAGTTGTTTGTGACTGGATGAGGATTTTTATAAGTAATTGTTATAGATATTTGCACTCAAAAAGAGCTATTTCTCACCGATGAAATATTTTAGAGCTGAGCTTAATTGGAGAAATGTATATTCAACATAAACATTTCCTAAGATTTTATTTATTTCCATGACTAAAATTATATTTCCTGGTTTTCCATGACCATGAGAACCCTGTAATTAAATATTAATAAAATTTAATAAAGCATTACATATGGGTAGTTGACATGTGATGTTACATGTTATATTTAATCTAAAACTATTTTAAACAGCATTTTGACAATTATTTTATAATTATTGTTATTTACGCAGCTTTTATGACCACATTAATAGAGAGACTGCATGGAATATTTATACTTCTAAAAACTAATTTGTTAATGACCGTTTACATTGAACAAGTGAAGGCAAAAATGGTGAAAAACCTTAAACCTAAAAATTCTCTCATAATTCTCTCACCCTCATGTTGTTTGAAACCTGCATGGCTTTCTTCTATGGAATACAGGAGATGATAGGCAGAATGTTAGCCTCAGTCACTATTCACTTTTATTGTATGAAAAAAAGGTGCAATGAAAGTGAATGGTGACTGAGGCTAACATTCTGCCTAACATCTTTTGAATTCAATGACGTCAACAACCCATATACAACAGAATTAATGAAATACCTAAATAAAGTATGAGATTTGATTTAAATCCAGAAACAGAAACTGTAGTTCTGTATGGACAAATACAGAAACAATGCAGCGGGGGAAAAAAAATCACCCACACAAGATATATGTCACAAACACACATGCATACGTACACACATTAGTGCCCATGGACAAATTGCATCCTCTTTCTGCATCCCTAGGGTTTGTGCTTGGTTCTCTGGGACAGAGAGAGCGTCTTCCGCTGGGATGCTTTCAGCTGAGCCATTTCTCCTGCTTTCTCTTTCTTATAAACTCATTTAATGCTAGAGTATATGGGGTCACATAGAGACCTAAAGCTCCTGGAGATAAATACATCCAGCCACTTGCATCCTCTGAGCTGTCTATATTAACTATGTACGTTCCCATTGCTCTTTCATAATCAAACTTTGATCTGAGGTAATTTCCAGGCCCATTAGGATACCAACCATCATAAGCAATGGCAGATAGGGGAGTGCTCTGGAAACCTTTTTTGCAATTCTGTTTGGTGCCACATCGCCACAGAAATGACACATTGCATCTTTATTGATAAATGTAATGTGCATGTAAATTTAACTTAACTTAAGGCCACTTTATGAGCATATTTATTTGAAACGCGATTGATTGAAACCCTGTAGGCATACAGTCAACACAAACTGTAAATCTGTACTCTTTGTCTTTCATCCAAATGTGAACAGACCCTCTGAAAGCGCTTGATACTGCCAGCACGCGGCCACAGATCCCAAGGGACCATGACAGCTTATCACACCATATTCATCAACGACCGTAAATCACCACATCATATGTTCTGTCCTCCCATCCAGATCCAACAAATTTCCCTGGACATCTGAATCTTTGACAGACTAAATGGGACACTGATTAGATTTGCTGAACTGACAAAGTTGGCTCTACAAAACATCTTAAATACTTCAAGCTTCTTTGTAAAGCATGTCAACGTGAGTTTGATCTTGTGCAGATGGTCTTTGGAAAAGCTAAAGCTAAGGCTAAATTGCACCCAACTGACTCTACAGCCATATAACATACAGGTTATCGAAGACAAACGCCTTCCTGAGGGAAATGGCCACTGTATGCTTTTAAAGAGCCCTAAAAAGGCTTTTTATTTTCAAGTCAATGAGGTAGAAATGGCATTTCTGAGACAATTTTTGTCATATATTATTGAAGTGATGTGTCAGTCATCAGTAATCCATTGTGATGGATGTGGCATCGAGGGTGGAATTTTCCGCTGCATTTCGTCAGCAGGTTTTCAAGGAAAATGTATACCGACAATGTTACGAATAAGCAGGCGATGCATTAAAGCATACATTTTTTTAATAACTGCATGCTTTTGCCATGTCTGTCAACAGGAAATTTCCAAGGAAGGACAAATATAATACACATTTGAGTGACTGACCAATCACAGGGGAGACAGGAAAAAGACATGGACCAATAAACTATAAGTTTGTTTAAAAAAATTAGCATTTTAGATCAACCAGTAGGATGAAACATCGGTTTGTAATGTTCACTGATAAAGATTAAAATACACTCTCTGTATTGAAGCTTTTACACATTTCAAACATCACAACTCAGCTAAAACATTAGTTTTTATTTGATTTATTTAGGGTTATCTGAGTAAAATTAAGAATACGATCTTGATCATTGTAGATAATCATGCCATATTGAAACCATAATTACAAAAAAGAACCAAAAAGTTCCATAGTATTATTATGTTTGGTAACACTTAACAACAAGGTTCCATTTGTTTACATTAGTTAACAACATTAGTTAACATGAACGCACGATGAACAATACTTTTACAGCATTTATTAATCTTCATTAATGTTAATTTTTAACATACAGTAATACATTTTGTAAATCAAAGTTGTATATCTTAACTTTTCTAAATGTACTATGAACTAACAGGAGCTAAAAATGAACCATTGTATTTTTATTAGCTAACATTAACAAAGATTAACAAATGATGTAAAAATATATATTGTTCATTTTAAGTTAATGATACCTAATACATTAACCCTAAAAAAATCTTGAGAGATACAAACATTTAGGAGGCTAAGGAGAGGAGCAATGAGTGATTCTGTCATTTAATATATATATATATATATATATATATATATATATATATATATATATATATATATATATATATATAGTATCTCAAAAAGACTCGTATAGAAAGTCTGGCATCAACTCACAATCTTTATCTAAATGTAAAAAAGCAGAATTTTTTGAGAAGGCAGTTGACCTCGAGGCAAACGCTCCTACCTTTTCAATGTTAATTTCATGAAAATAAAATAAATATTTGAGAAAAAACATGTAAATGTGGGCCCTAATGTGTTGCAAAACAACAGAGGTACCTTTATACCCTTGCCCTTTTTAAGGGTTAACAAATGGAACCTTATGGTAAAGTGTTACTCTATGTTTTTTTTAGGACAAGTTACCATGGTTATGCCATGTTTTCTGGATATTTGCTATGGTAGAATTGTTTTTTTATTATTATTATTGTTTGTTTGTTTTTTGTTTTTTTGTTGTTTTTTTGTTTTTTGTTTTTTTACATTTTTGACATTCTTTAAAGTACCTTTGAGTAGCATGTAAATACCCTGGTACCATGTTTTTGTCCTGGTATAACATGTTATTTATTTATCATTTATCTATTATCTTTTTTTTTTTTTTTTAGATATGAGCCATGGTACTACCATGTATTATTATTATTATTTATTTATTTATTTATTTATTTATTTATTTTTTGGACATGGTAATACTATGGTATTCTTTGAACTACCCTGATGTACCATATAAATAGTAAATACCATGGTACAATATATACATATGGTAATCTTTCATTACCATGGTTTTAGCATCTTATACTGTGGTCCTGCCACAGTACCTTTTTGTAAGAGCATAAAAATATGTCCAGTTCATTTTAATTTATCTGACTTTATGCATAATTTTCATCCTGCACATTCAATTAAATCCCACCACAGTCATTTGTGCAGATGTAGGTATGAAGGGTTGGGTTAATGGAATGAGGGAGGTCACAGGTTAGTGCTTTAATTAATCTCTGCTTCATCTTTTACTCTCTCCGCACCACTGGAGAAATGACTTACAGGGCCAAAGCTCACGGACAGCTGCGACAGCTAAGCGTTATCTCTCACCAACTCATTCACACATACTGGATGGTGTTTAAGATTTTGTATCAAAACTCTGTTAGTTAAATGTGGACTTTTGTGTGTGGTTTAGAGGCTTACTGCATATTTCATCGCAATATAATAAAGTGTGAGTATACACTATCTGCCAAGGTCCCTGTTCACCCACTATAGCATACCTTATTCTTTTTCTGTCTTTTTTCTTGTTGTATTTCTTAATTTATTCTTGTTACAAACCAGTTTGTTACTGTTAAAGGGATAGTTAACCCAAAAAAGAAAATTCTGTCAACATTTACTTACCCTCATGCTGTAAACCCATATGACTTCTAGCACAAAAGGAGATGGAAAAAATATGCAATAAAAGTTAATTCTGCCTAACATCCCCTTTTGTGTTCCACAGAAGAAAGACAGTAATATGGCTTTGTAGCAACATGAGGTAAATTGTGACATAATTAACTTTTTTGGGTGAACTATACCTTTTAATAATCAAGACCCCATGCAATTTCTTTCCTTTCCTGTCTTGATGTATTTCCTATTGAAACTGTAAGGTGTATCAACTTTTGGGAGTACATTAGCATATAGATGGCCTAAAAGGTCAGCAAACAGACATAAACTAAAAGCTACAAACCTCAAATTTTGATGATATGGGGTCTTTCCACCAGCACTCTTCAATAGATAAAAGTATATAAAATATATAAATGTGTAATCACATTTAACTGCCGATTTCAGATTTTGGTGTTATAGTTAGTGTGAAAACAGCAGCAACTCACCATGTTCCAGATATGACGGCGTTCCCTCTGACGGGTCGAGTCTCCGAGCTCTTCTGCCATGTTTGGAGTTGTTGTGCACAAACATATTGTCTGAAACAGCCAGCACGTGTCCTTCTACACTGACTGTTGTTGACACAACCACCTGTGAAAGAAAGAACACAGGACTCGAATGACAGAATTTAAAGACATGGTTGGAAACCAATTTTTAATAAGCTTTAATATCATTACAAATATTAAATATTACATAAGCTGTTCCAGGAAGATGCCAGTGGCTTCCATTAGTGGTTTGGACGCCGCAATACAGTACACAGTACAATACACAAAATAAACAAATCAACAACACAAGTTACTAAGCCTAATTACTAAAAAAATATCTCCTAGGCAGAGATCGAAAAAATGTAAGCTGACATAATGCTGTTTTCAGCATTGTAGGTGAAGTGTGTCATTTTTGCAAGAATAGTGGCACCAAAGGACAAAACAGATACTGTATGTCCACCCCAAACTCACACCATTGGTTGAGCCAATGTTGCTGTGTGGGACTGGTTAGGAGTGTTCACACTGATTCATGGGACTCAACGTACGAATGGCTTACTCATAGCTGTCACTGCACATTAAGCTGGAATAAGAGAACGCATTTTAACTTACATCCCATTAAATATAGTCTTAAGTATTAGTTTACAAACTTGCACAGTTATGTGGCATGTAACTCAAATCCCTTCTCTTGCAGTGCAGCAATTAAAGCACTCTGAGTCTCTAATTGCTTCTATTCTGTACACTAATTAACACAGATACAAACACACCTCTCTGCCTATACCACAATGCCCTGTTCTCTACAATTGATTGCTGATAGAGGTTGGCTCAGATTAATTCAATTAAAAAGCGAGCGGCACTTTAGCGCCCTGAGACAATGGCAAGAAGGTAATAAGTGTTTGAGGTTGCCATTATGAGTGGCACAAACAGGCCCTCTTAAGCCTTTAAGGCCCTCTGATACCCCCTGTATAGAGCCTCTTATTTCAATTGCTGTTGAGCTTTTATATGAACTCTACCTCTTGAAAAACAAAAGGACTTGGCATAGAGAGGTAAGTCTCTAAGGGATGGTTAGGTATACACTTCTCTCTTTCATTCTTTATCCTTCTGTCTGTCACTCACTGCCTCACTTTGTCTTTCCATAGGTTTTTTATTTTTATTTTTTTATTTCCTTTGCTTATATTAAAATCATAATTATTTTTTTTCATATCTCAGTTGCTTCTCCTAGATAGCAATGTGATTTAATGGAGAGCAAACAGAGATGTTTGCATTAGTATCCTGCTTCTCATTTTTTTTTTTTTTTTTTTTTTCAGATTTCAGAAGAGACGCCATGGTCTGCAAAAAAAGTCAGAGATATCAATATGAAAGAAAACATTTGACACTGAATTATTCCATAACTATACTATCCACATTAATTGTATTGCTATCTTATAGCTCTATGTAGTTTATAACCATTTATTATCAGCTTAAATCATGTTTGATATATATTTTCAAAAATATAATTAATTTCACTACATCTTTGCATGCTCACTTGTGAAATTTTTACATTATTTTTCTTTTTCCTATTTTATTATATATCTCCAGAAAATTATATATATATGCAGTAATCACAAATGACTGTGATTGGTGCATTCTTAAAAGCGCTGAGAAAAGTAACAAATGCCTGGTGACAACGCTGTTTGTGTGCTGACTGAGAAGAGGTTGGACAATAATTTACACATGAATAATGATAGTGAGAAACTTTAATGGCATTAAAATTTTTAGAATAACATTAGCATTTGTTTAATGTTTGTCAGGACATTTCGAAGTATATATATACAGTGGTGTGAAAAAGTGTTTGCCCCCTGCCTGATTTCTTATTTTTTTTGCATGTTTGTCACACTTAAATGTTTCAGATCATCAAACAAGTTTAAATATTAGTCAAAGATAACACAAGTAAACACAAAATGCAGTTTTTAAATGAAGGTTGTTATTATTAAGGGAAAACAAAATCCAAACCTACATAGACCTGTGTGAAAAAGTGTTTGCCCCACCTGTTAAAACATACTTAACTGTGGTTTTTCACATCTGAGTTCAATTTCTCTAGCCACACCCAGGCCTGATTACTGCCACACCTGTTCTCAATCAAGAAATCACTTAAATAGGACCTGCCTGACAAAGTGAAGTAGACCAAAAGATCTTCAAAAGCTAGACAACATGCCGAGATCCAAAGAAATTCAGGAACAAATGAGAAAGAAAGTGATTGAGATCTATCAGTCTGGAAAAGGTTATAAAGCCATTTCTAAAGCTTTGGGACTCCAGAGAACCATGGTGAGAGCCATTATCCACAAATGGCGAAAACATGGAACAGTGGTGAACCTTCCCAGGAGTGGCCGGCCGACCAAAATTACCCCAAGAGCGCAGCGACAACTCATCCAAGAGGTCACAAAAGACCCCACAACAACATCCAAAGAACTGCAGGCCTCACTTGCCTCAGTTAAGGTCAGTGTTCATGACTCCACCATAAGAAAGAGACTGGGCAAAAATGACCTGCATGGCAGAGTTCCAAGACGAAAACCACTGCTGAGCAAAATTACATTAAGGCTTGTCTCATTTTTGCCAGAAAACATCTTGATGATCCCCAAGACTTTTGGGAAAATACTCTGTGGACTGTGGGTTTTACAAAGAAAAACCCACAGGTAACCTCAGGAGAAATACAGGCTGCTCCGGAAAAAGACGGTGTGGTTGTTTCAAGGAGCACAATACGACGATACTTGAACAAAAATTAGTTGCATGGTCGAGTTGCCAGAAAGAAGACTTTACTGCGCCAATGCCAAAAAAAGCCCGGTTGTAATATGCCCGACAACAACTTGACACGCCTCACAGCTTCTGGTACACTGTAATTTGGAGTGATGAGACCAAAATAGAGCTTTATGGTCACAACCATAAGTGCTATGTTTGGAGAGGGGTCAACAAGGCCTATAGTGAAAAGAATACCATCCCCACTGTGAAGCATGGTGGTGGCTCACTGATGTTTTTGGGGGTGTGAGCTCTAAAGGCATGGGAAATCTTGTGAAAATTGATGGCAAGATGAATGCAGCATGTTATCAGTAAATACTGGCAGACAGTTTGCATTCTTCTGCATGGAAGCTGCGCATGGGACGCACTTGGACTTTCCAACATGACAATGACCCTAAGCACATGGCCAAATTGACCCTCCAGTGGTTACAGCAGAAAAAGGTGAAGGTTCTGGAGTGGCCATCACAGTCTCCTGACTTTAATATCATCGAGCCACTCTGGGGAGATCTCAATCGTGCGGTTCATGCAAGACGACCGAAGACTTTGCATGACCTGGAGGCATTTTGCCAAGACGAATGGGCAGCTATACCACTGCAAGAATTTGGGGCTTTATACACAACTATTACAAAAGACTGCACGCTGTCATTGATGCTAAAGGGGGCAATACACAGTATTAAGAACTAAGGGTATGTAGACTTTTGAACAGGGGTCATTTCATTTTTTTCTTTGTTACCATGTTTTGTTTTATGATTGTGCCATTCTGTTATAACCTACAGTTGAATATGAATCCCATAAGAAATAAAAGAAATGTGTTTTGCCTGCTCACTCATGTTTTCTTTAAAAATGGTACACATATTATCAATTCTCCAAGGGTATGCAAACTTTTGAGCTCAACTGCATATATATATATATATATATATATATATATATATATATTATCATAAAAAATATTTAATTTAAGTTCGCCCTGCATTTCAATCATAATCTCACAGATGTATGCAAACAATTGTCTATTTTGTTTTAATGGTAAAACTTTTCAATGAGCTTGTATTCATTAACATTAGTTAACGTCCTGGTTACTTTCGTAACCTCCGTTCCCTGATGGAGGGAACGAGACGTTGTGTCGATGTAGTGACACTAGGGGTCACTCTTGGGAGCCTGAAACACCTCTGGTCTTTGAAAAAAGGCCAATGAAAATTGGCGAGTGGTATTTGCATACCACTCCCCCGAACATACGGGTATAAAAGGAGCTGGTATGCAACCACTCATTCAGATTTTGTGCTGAGGAGCTGAGACAAGGTCCCGGCCATTTCAGCGGGTAGTCCAGCATTGTGGTAGGAGGGACACAACGTCTCTTTCCCTCCATCAGGGAACGGAGGTTACGAAAGTAACCAGGATGTTCCCTATCTGTCACTCACTCGATGTTGTGTCGATGTAGTGACACTAGGGGTCCCTATAAGAAACGCCACAACTAGCTGAACTGTGTTACGTGAACTGGCGGTGTGTGACAGGCAGACCACTGTGTGCCTCGTAGCCAGCACACCAGGCCAACACGTAACCTCCCCCAACGCTGTTATGAGTGTCGAACAGCCCTTCAGGAACAAGTCGACTGCCCAAAAGATAGAGACAGGCTAGCCCAGTCATGGCCTCTTATCCTCTTTTTTTTCCTCTCCCCAAAAAATGAGTGAAATTTGTTAACCGACTGAGGCCACCAGTGTCTACGTCGGGGGGGTATCACTCCCAAGGGGAAGACACTGCAGAGATCACGCCCCACCCAGAGAGAAGAGGGGGGTATTTTGAGTGGAAATACGTCACATGGTCTTGCCGAGCCTTGTCGGTTGTATGTCATGTGGAGAAGTCCCATGGTAGGTCCTACCCTACGGGGGAGGAGTTTCTACAAACATGGTGACTGGGGCAGAGGAGCCTCTGCTCAAGGAAGATGCAGTTTACCAACAGGGAAATGAATTAGCGGAAGATATACGTCGCATGGGGTTACCTATGGGGAACCAACACATGTGAAGCACCTACCCCAGTACAAGGCTTAGTTAGCACATGTACTGAGCTGGCAGCGAGTTTCTCTGCAAACTCGTCTGCCACAGGGCTCAGAGGAATTCATCCAGGGAACACACTTTGTGAACACTACTGGAAGTCAACAGTGCATGTCTTCAGCTCAGGGGAGGTGAAAGGTGCTATGCGCAAGTAATACACCCAGCCAGATGTCCCGGACTTACTTGCTTGTGCCTGCCACTACACGGGACGAGACCGGCTCCACCCGAAGATTGTAGAACCTCACAAAGGTGTTGGGTGTTGCCCAGCCTGCTGCTCTGCAAATGTCTGTTAGAGAAGCACCCCTGGTCAAGGCCCAGGAGGCCGCCATACTCCTGGTAGAGTGGGCTCGTAGCCCTGCAGGAGGCGGCACGTCATGATAGTGATATGCCATTGCTATGGCGTCAATGACCCAGTGGGCGATCCTCTGCTTGGAGACAGTGCTTCCTTTCCGCTGTCCACCAAAGCAGACAAAGAGCTGCTCAGAGACTCTAAAGCTCTGCGTGCAATCCAAATAGATGCGTAAAGCACGCACCGGACACAGCAACGTCAGGGCTGGATCTGCCTCCTCCTGGGGTAGCACTTGCAGGTTCACCACCTGATCCCTAAATGGGGTTGTGGGAACCTTGGGCACATATCCCGGTGTTTCGCTGACAGAGAATGCTTGCAGGTTTCCTACCCTCTTGATGGAAGTAAGCGCAGTCAGGAGATCAGTCTTTAAGGAGAGTGCCTTAAGCTTAGCTGACTGCAGGGGCTCAAAAGGGGCTCACCGTAGACGCTGAAGAACTACAGAGAGGTCCCATGAGGTAATGAGGGGATTTGACCTCCTGGCACCTCTCAGGGACCTGATGATCAGGTCGTGCTTCCCTAAGGACTTACCGTCCACTGTGTGGTGGTGTGCCACTATAGCGGCTACATACACCTTCAGGGTGGAGGGGGACAGCCACCCCTCCAACCTCTCCTGCAGGAAGGAAAGCACCGACCTGACTGCGCATCTCTGGGGATCTTCGTGTCAGGAAGAACACGACTTAGCGAACAGACAGCACTTCAAGGCATACAGGTGCCTCATAGAGGGAGCCCTAGCCTGCGGTGGTAGGCCACTTAAGTCTTCCACGTCCCGTCCAGGGGCCAGACATGGAGATTCCAGAGGTCTGGTCGCGGGTGCCAGATGGTGCCCCATCCCTGAGAAAGAAGGTCCTTCCTCAGGGGAATTCGCCAGGGGGGGCTGTCGCGAGGAGCGTGAGGGGTGGCTTGCTTTCTTACAAAGGCAAGCCGTGACCGCAACGTTGCCATGGTCATGTTCTCACAATGAGTACATGACCCATCCATGTGGGCAGCACCCAGACACGAAAGACAGCAATCGTGACCGTCAGAAGGCGAGAGATAACGACCGCAATCAGGACTAACACACAAACGGAAGGGCATCTTTAAAAAGATGTTCCGTGTGTGCCGCTCTTTTAGAGAAATATACTCTTTTTTAGAATATACTCTTTTATTTCTGCCGAAGCACCCAGGGGCATTCTCTGCAATGCACCAGTGCAGAGGGGGAGAAGCCGCTGAAATGCGCCGTCAGATCCAGCAAAGGTGAATGAACAGTCGTGAGAATTCAGCTCAGTGAGCATCGACCATTCGGCTCCGAAGAGAAAATCTGAATGAGTGGTTGCATACCAGCTCCTTTTATACCCGTATGTTCGGGGGAGTGGTATACAAATACCACTCGCCAATTTTCATTGGCCTTTTTTCAAAGACC
Source organism: Myxocyprinus asiaticus (assembly GCF_019703515.2). Lineage (NCBI taxonomy): Eukaryota > Metazoa > Chordata > Actinopteri > Cypriniformes > Catostomidae > Myxocyprinus > Myxocyprinus asiaticus. Next base: position 30,804,360 of record NC_059381.1, on the reverse strand, counting down.
AGAGATGTTTCGGGCTCCCAAGAGTGACCCCTAGTGTCACTACATCGACACAACGTCAAGTGAGTGACAGATAGGGAACTACTAGGTAGCATGAATTAACAATGAACAATACTTTTATAAAGTTTTTAAAAATTATATTGGTTAATGTTAATTTCACCATATGCTAATGCATTTTTTTAAAGTTGTATATGTTAACATTAATTAATGCATTCTGAACTAAAAATGTGCTATTTTATTTTTATAAATGAACTCAAACCAGGATTAATAAATGCTTTTAAAAATATTGTAAATTCATGATACCTTATGCATTTCGTAATGTTAACAAATACAACCTTTTTGTAAAGTTTTAAAGTTTTTTTCTCTAAGAATTGTAAGTGAAACATCTGAAGAGATTTTGCATGAAATGTGAGCGACTACAGTTCTACGTCATTTTGGTGTAATAGTTTAATTGCGTTGTGTGTATGTCTGTGATGGAAAATCTCTCTCATGCATACTTGCACGCTTGCTGTGTAAAATATGACTGCGTTCTTCTGTTAATTACATAAACACTGAGGGCTCGCTCGTAGTTGGGTGTAAATGATTGTTTTACAGACAGCACTATACAGACAGCTGCTGAGATAATGTCTTACATTAACACTCAAAACTGATCAAAACAGGTTGATATTTTAGAAGGAAAAAAAATTCAAGGAAATAATTGCTAGCTCATTAATGCCAGTACAGCAGTTTACTCCTTATTTAAATTATTTTGGTATGTTGTAAACAATCCTACTTGATGTAAGAATGATAATTCATACAGAAATGTCAACTTCCAGGCAGGAATATTTTATTTTTGTGAAATAACGCTGACTATGGTCAATCATAAGGATAGATTAGATAACTTGTTTTAGGATAATTTGATTGTAAATGTTTGAGTCTATTTTGAGAGAGTGTCACATTCTAATGAAAGACTGGAGGTCAAGGTCTTGTGATTTTTGCAAAGCAGTGATAGGTTATTTACTCAATGTCTGCACACACACACACACACACACACACACACACACACACACACACACACTGTATGAGTGACACTGTTGTGCAATTATGCAGAGTGTTTTTACAGGCTCTGAGCCAGACTTTTTAACATTGTCTAACGCTGAAGAGAGTAAAACAAAAGAGTGTTATAGAAGGATGGATGAAGATTGTGCAGAATTGATGGATGAATGGATGAAATGATTGAAAAACATATAAATGGTTAACCTGAAAGCGGCGCATGTCCCGTGGGTTTCCTGCATTCTTTAGACAGTTCTGATTGCATTTCAGGAAAAACTTTAAAAAAAACCTGCAAGAGAAGAGAAATGAAGAGTTAAATTTAATCGATTTAATGTTCTGAAATGCTAACAGAATAGCAAAACATTTAAATATAGTAAATGTCCATTTTATTTGACCAAAACCAAAGTTCCAATCAGAACCAAAAGGCCAAGAAGAAAAGTTTCAAGATCCACAAAACAAAAAAAAAAAAAGAAGAAAAACATTTAAAAAATACATATAATTCGTTAGTCTCATAGAATGAACATTACTACACAAAAAAAAAAAAAAAATGGTTCTTCAAAGGTTCTTTATTGACCTTAATAGTTATATTTAGAACCATATCTTCCTGAAGAACCCTTTTGTGCTGAAATGGTTCTTTGCGTTGGGCATTAGGGGTTCTTTATTCACACCCTTTTGGTTTTTGAATATAATGGTCAATAAATTCTTTCAAAGCCACCGCATTATTGGTCGACTCACAGTACTGGAGTCCCAGCAGCTCAACTGACAGCTACATAGACTGTGTCACCACAGGCATATATATTGATATATATAAATGTATATAATTTATTTTTTTTTGGCACTGAAACATTTTAACCATTAGTAGTTTTAGCAGGAAAGTTTTCAGGGAAAAAAACCCATTAGATCAGTTAAATGAGAGTGAACATTTGCATATTTTTCTTTCGCTTCATTTGCAGTTTTTGAAAGTGAAACCGTGAAGAATTAAAAATCTACAGTTTGTTGTAAATGTTTTGTTTGGGAGCCAATTATTTCTATGAGGTTGGCCAAATTTGAAGTCATGATTTATACCACTTTTGTTACCGCTATGGCTGTAACTGTTCATGTTGGGAATATCGCATTTTCTCAGCTCATTCACGTCATAAAAATCCTAGAAGTATATACAGTAAACCGAATGGTGGAACTTTCCACAAGCTGTTACTATTTTAGGCATTTGCATGACTAATTGCATAGAATAATTTTTCTCTTTGCAACATTATCCTCTACGCATTCAATAAATATAAGTTATTTTACTCAGAGCTTATTAACCATTAGATTTAGAAATGTAGCCACAATGTCCAAATAAAAACCTGCATTCAGTTATTTTCTGCAAATACATTTAATAACCTTGAAGGGAATTCATGATCATACAACCTAGAGCTCATGACATCTATTTTTCTCTCTCTGCAGGGCATGAGACTGATGGACCAACTTTAGTGCTCATAACCTCTAAATAATAATCACAGAATGAATGAAACTATACCTGTTATCAGACGACAGACATTTTTGTCACTGATAAAGGCAGCAGAGTGCATGGGTAAGTTTTTGCAAAATGTTGAGCAAGTCCATATTAAGCGCTTTAAATTTTAACCTTTACAAAGTAAAACTTTCTGTAACTGGTGGTTTCCTAGCCATAAGATTGTCTTTATATATATATATATATATATACTACCGGTCAAAAGTTTTGAAACACTTACTCATTCTATATTATAAATTTTTTTCACATTTAGAATAATAGTAAAGTCATCAAAACTATGGAATAACATAAATGGAACTGTGGGAATTATGTTGTGACTAAACAAAATCCAAAATAAATCATTACTGTGTTATATTTTAGCATCTTCAAAGTAGTCACCCTTTGCCTAGAATTTGCAGACATGTACTCTTGACATTTTCTCAACCAACTTCTTGAGGTATCACCCTGGGATGCTTTTTAAACAGTACTGAAGGAGTTCCCATCTATGTTGGGCACTTATTGGCTGCTTTTCTTTATTATTTGGTCCAAGTCATCCATTTCAAAAACTTTTTTTTTAATTACATTTTAGTTTTATAATGAAATTAATATGGTGGCACAATTATATTTTTGTCTACAAAATTAATTTCAAACATTTACACCTTCAGATCAAAAGATTTTTAAGATCATGCTAAACATTTCAGTCGTGTTTCAAAACTTTTGAGCGGTAGTGTATATATACATCTCTACCAGAAAATGCAAGTGACCAACTCAAGATGTAAGCTGTCATTTTGTAATTTTCTTTAAAATACTGATATAATGTTCTGAAAAAGGGGGTAATTTTGGATTTTTATTGTGATTTCAGGTATCCATCCCACCCGGGGTATGATTCATTGTCTGCTCTGATAACAGCATATACCTGCCTAAAAGCTATCAGATTATATGAGTTTTATGTACTTTTATCTCTTTTTCTTTTTTCATATCTATTTTTGCCATTAATTTATACACTGTAATTAATTAATACAATGTAATTTCTTTGTGTCATAGGTCTACAGTTAAAAAGTAGCTACACTATGTCTTCCAGCTGTGTTTGGTGAGGATACTTCTCTCCACTTCTCCACTAAGCACGTGAGTGATAAAGACTGAATTTGTGATCCATATAGAATTTTGGAATGTTTCAATTATTTACTTGGGTTTATGCATACATTTTATTTTCATTTAAATAGAAAATAAAAGTTCTTAATTGACACACAAGCCTTGTTTTTATTTGTTTGTTTGGTTGGTTGGTTGGTTTATTGGTTGGTTGGTTGGTTGGTTGTTTGGTTATATTTAATGTAAAACCATAATTTGTGCTATAATATTTTATTGGAGCAGATATATAGAGGGGTAGAAAAAAAACCCCTCCTTGCATCAAAAAGGTTCTTTATAGCACTACTGAGGTTATAAATAGCACATTCAAAGGAAGGTTATTTATGGAACCTTTAAAAAAGGGTTCTATTTAGCACCAAAAAGGGTTCTGCTATTGTTACAAGCCGAAGAACCCTTCTTTGGTACTATTTAGAACCATTTTTCTTAAGAGTATTTTTGCAAACTGAGTTTTAAGTGCTGTGTTCTACATTTCACCACAGTTTCCTTGTGAAATGAACACTAGAGGCGCTGCAACAACTGCGTTTTATTCACTTTCACACAAATCAAGAGTTCAACGGCTGAATATGACTTTATAAACCCTTATTTTTCGCTCTATTACTCACCCTGCTATGTTATGATTTCGTAACACTTTTACTCTAATGCATCATTTGAAAAACAATACATTTTAATGATTTATTACAGACCCACCTACATTTACACATTTATTCCAGTGTGATTAGCTTCTGCGTTCGCTCACCTCATAGAGTGTAGGACTTTGAAAAACAAGGCTAAAGCCCAGTCAAGCACACAAGCTGAGCCGTGAGCCAAAAGTGTAATAGAAGCAACACAAAATTATGTGGTTGCTTCAGTGCTTTTTTATGTTGAATTTGCTTTTAAAACACTATCGGTTATGTTTAGGTGTTGGTTTAGGGTAAAGATGTCTGTTTTGTTGACCTCTCATTTGCTTTAGGGACACTATTGGTTAGGTTTAGGTTAAAGTTTTAGGTTAGGGAGGTACGCTTTACTTATTAAAACCATAATCTAACATTCACCTTAAAAACCTTGTCTGATTACAACACCATTTCACTCGCTTTTGGCGCCTCCCGCTGGACATTTCACTGGGAAACTGCAGACAAACGTGTAATGAAGCACGTAATTTAGTTTTGCAAAAATGTTGCTACGGTCACATAATTTTCATGAGATTAGGCTGTCTTTAGTTCTTTAGAAAACAATCTATGAACTTGTACTGGAATCCGTGAAATGATTTGATAAATGTCTTTCCTATGTTGGAGTATTTTCTTGAAGGGCTTGTCCTTATAAAGTTAGTCAATAGCCGTTTGTTTATGCCACAGACTGGAAAATTTATTTTCTACTTGATATCATCAGGTGACAGGTAGTATTGGGGGAGGGACATTCTCATTATAGAGAGCATTTGATTGAATAAAAACTTGTATACGCCCATGCAGACAAGATGCGTCATCAAAATATTTTGCCCATTTCATCAGGAGAGAAACAGTGTGAATTTTAAATATGTGCATCTGCTAAAGGTTTAATTTTTCAACTTTTAAGAGTGCACTAGCATATAGATGACATCAAATCTAACAGACATGTAATAAAAGCAGCAAAACTCCATTGATTTCATAAGGTCTTAAACAAATTCAGAAACCAACATGCCGATCTGATGAAAACGTTTTTAATCTCCAAAAAACCATCCAGTCAACTCAAAAACTCTATACAATGCAACCTGACCTCAAAGGAATTTGACATGTTGCTTCCGTGTTACATTTTTACTCCACTGATGGTTAGGTTTAGGGTTGGGGTTTGGGTTAGATATAATAAAATATGCATTCCTGTTGACTGTATTACATAATTTACAACTACAAATACAACTCGCTTTTGGCGCCACTCTGTGGACATTTCACCCTAAAACTGGAGCTCATACATGCCCATACAGTACGTTCAAAAACACTTTGGCCACTGGGGCCAGTGATAACAATTTCGGTAAGCACAGACCGATTTAAGCAGCAGAACTTTCGACCTACTGTCGCCGAATTCACAGTGAGATCGGTCTTTACAATAATTTTTTTTTTATAAAAACATTTATTTTTAAGAGCTCATTTAAACATTCTACAAGTTCAGTAAAACATACATACACACACATGCACACACAGCAACAGGGTGAAATGCCCTTCTGTCGTATAGGGAAAGACTGCTATGACAGCAAACTGATTCAAAGAGAGAGAGAGAGAGAGAGAGAGAGAGAGAGAGAGAGTCTCCCATCCAAACAGGAAAACGCATATGTCTCTGTCTCATAATAATGGTGAGTAGAAAGTGGGTACATCCATGGGCACTAACACAAACCCTTCAGTCACAGACTGGCATTAGAGCTGCAACAGCACAATACCAGCTGCTCTGACTGGCATGGAAAGCATCTGTGTGTGTGTGTAGAACTGGATAATGCCATTGCAAATACCCATCTGTAAGGACCTTGCTTGTAATACATTTCTCTTTTTCAATTTTGTTTGCACTTCTTTCTTTCCCCTATGTCAATATGATACTGAATGTGTTATACTGTATCAGCTGTGTTTTCTTTTGCTCGCTCACTCTTTCTGGCTTAAACACACACAAACGGAGAGAAAATACATTGGGATTGACTTCCCCGCAAAGGATACATGAGATGCTGCTATAAATTTTGGCCAAAATGAGGATATCTTAGAAGACAGCATTATTTTGCTACCTACCTTTTGGAATAGCTTTTATGTCAGGAGAGTGCCTATGATACTTTAAAATGTTATATACTGTAGGGGGTGGGTGGGTGTGTCCATTTTTCGATGTGCTTTTTTGAGTATCAGGTTAATATCAAGAGGCTGGTTGATACTTTGAACTAATGTGGCCTGACAATCCCAGTTATACGGCAAAGAGCACTCAGGTATGTGTGGATCATATCATGAACACACACACACACTCAGTGTTGCCCTGTGCTTCCATAATTGATAGGAGCTTGCTGTCGTCTTCGGTTAAGGGCACTCCAATGAAGGCCAATTACTAGGGCTTGAGTGTGGAGGTGCTGTACTTACTTACACATGCTAACACTGACACACCTGTGACCTCTCTATAACACTACAGATCACAGTACATTACCACTGATAAAGCCAGAAGAGAAACAACAAATACAGTACAACAATTAACAAATCTACTTATAGCAGACTGGGGAAAATAAAAGGGATGGAAAATAATTAAGTAAAAGGGTTCTTGACCATGCTGAACACAGGGTCTGTGTTGGATATTATACAATTTCTATGTAGATTGTGGGGGAAATCTGCAGACTTAAAACCCATGTTACGTTAATTATCACATTTAATTAAGTTAAGATCAGTGGCAATTATTTAAAGACTGCACAGGAAGCATGGCCTCCCCTATGACATGTTTAATATACTGTATGTACAAAGTATCTATATTATTGCAATTCCTTTTAATGCCACTAGTGGCGCAGAAAATAAAAATATCACCTTTAATAAACAAACACGTAAGGAATGGGGGATATGAAGAACTTGAAATCTTTGTCCTATAGATATGAGTTATGTTATATATTGCTGCAACAGAGAAGAATTAGTTAATATGAACTCTGGTCAGAGCAGGTTTAGTATGTGAGAAGTCTGGTAAAGTCATTAGACAGCAGGAAGAGAGAAGATGGGTTGAACACATCTGTTTCTAAAGATCACATCTGGAACTACATGACATAAACAAACAATGTGCACATACACTCTCACGCAAAAGCATAAAAAGCATGACAGAGCAAACTACTATGCATGAATTTCTTATCTCAAGGCCAACATCAACAGTTTAATACTTGATTTGTCTACTGTGGGAAATATTATGGTAGAAAGATATTGTATCTTGCTATAAACTGTATACCCTTGTCCTTCAATGAGTCAATGTACATATCCGATTATTCTGAGGGAAAACCCTCCACACTGTGAAAGTGTTTGTTAAAATTCATACTCATTGGAATTTTGTAAACAGACACTCAGTTGTTCCATATTCATTGGCATTTCTTGAAATCGATGTTTCCTGAAAATGACAGAGCTGCCCCAAAAAGAAGGAAAAAAGTGCATGAGAGAAGAAGTGGGGAAATGATTTTGCATGAGATAATCTAATTTGGATACTAAATGCAAAACAGCGGCCATAGCTGCTGTGCCATATTCCTGTATGGTGCGAGCCACACCAAGAGTAAATGAGCCCATGTGAACTGCACAGCAGCATAAATTATTCAGGGGCTGAGATGGCAATTATGGCTCTGAGCACAACCAACATTAATATTTTATGAGGGCTAACGCATACTTCCAAGTGAATCAAAAGAGAGAGAGAGAGAGAGAGAGAGAGAGAGAGAGAGAGAGAGAGAGAGAGAGAGAGTTTGAGAGAGAGGAGAGTCGTCCCTATACACTCTTTGTATTTTATCTTGGATCTCTTTCTCTCTTTCTTTCACTTCCTGGACTCACTCTAGTTTGCCACCTCTCAAACTGATCTAAAATATTTTTTTTTCTTATTTTTAATATTTAGATGATAACAGGTTAAAATATGGGATACTCCATTTTAAGATTCCCAAATTCTGCACAATTACATTTGGAGTCTTGTTATTATATGTTTATAACAATGCTATAAAGCATTTATAACATACATTAAATGAATAGTTCACTGAAAATTTTTATTTTTATCATCATTTACTTGCCCTCACACTGTCTTAAACTCATATGGCTTTCTTTCTTATCTGGAACACAAATTATATAGATATTTTATGTAGATAAGATATTTTGAAGAATGTATGAGTTTTATTTATTTATTTGTTATTTTATTTTTTTGTCCATAAAATGTAATACGCTGGGGTCCAAAACTTTCAAACTCCATAAAAGGACATACAGTAAATACACCATAATAATCCAACTCGAGTGTCCTTTTTAGAGCTTGAAAGTTTGGGATCCCATTTACTTGCATTGTATGATCAAAGAGATAGTTTCTACCCTTAAATTGTTTTAAGTTTTGTTGGTGTATCCCAGTGTAGTAAAGTTCATTCTGACATGTTAATTAATATTTTATTTTATTTAAGTGTACAGAATAAATTAAGTTACAGATTAATTGTCACAGTATTAAGGTAAGCAGCTGTTTATATTGCATACTGATTGACAGGATTAAATGAACTAGCTCACCCTGAACCTTAGAACTCCATTAAGAGAGAAGTATGGCATTTTTCATTAACCTTTTAAGCAATAGTTCAACCAAAAATGACATAAATTAAATATAAATTTAATGACCCTCAGGTCTTTCCAAATGTGTATTATGTTCTTTCTTACCTATTAGTTCTCATTCTTAATTATGTACATTCAATGATATCAAACATTAGTTCTTACGTGTCGTGTCAAAGCGCGACACATCTTGAGATGCCATATTTGAATGTACGCAAACTATAAAAGTAGTTTTTAATGTACCCCTGGCCAATATATGCTTTCATTAGAAAAAAGTAGCATGGCCATTCTTCAAAAAAAAATTGTTTTGTGATCACGGAAGAAAGAAAGTCAAGTTGGAAACAACATGAGGGTAAGAAAATGATGACAGAATTCTCATTTTTGGATGAACTAATCTATTAATGCTCCTCTCTCACTCTTCTGTGACTCAAATGGGTGTGACATGATTACTAAATGTGATGTCACTCAAACATTCCATACAACAATGATGTCATGCACTGACTAAATCAGTGAAATGAACTGACTCACCTCTAACTCTTGTTATTATGTGACTAGGTGGAATATTTTCCTCTCACAGTATTTCAAATACATGCAACACTGACTCTCTCCATAAACCACATGCTACACGGCAAGAGAAAAACACACGGGAGCATCACTTTTTCACAACCTTCTCTTAATATGCAGGACTGGTAATTACCCACCCCAGTGTGGAAACAGAGAGCTGTCAATCAAACCGAAAGGTCTCTGGAGATATGAAAATCAAGTATATGACTGGTTCACCTGGATCATATTCATGCTTATTTTCAGTGTTGTAGACACAATTATTCAATAACAAAAGACCTTGTTGGACTGCTAAGTTCAACTACCTTTTCTGTGGTGCTAATATGAATTCTGCTTGAACTAGCAATACAAGTGTTTGATGAATTAGTAGTAATGATGATGTTATTGGTTTGTTATTTGTGATTGTTGCTTGTTTTTACCTCGCTTCGCAGGATTCCGTCAAGCCTCGGCGATCTTCGGATGTTATGGCATGTTTGAATGACGCAGAGAATATTGTCGCGTTTGCATGACACAAAAGAGCTGCACCCATGATATGCTAAGATATTTTTAGTTACAGCACTATGAATTACGTAACTTTTTTCTGATTGCTGAGTACTTTGCATGGTAGACCAAATAACAATAATATGCATAACGCAACATGCATGTGAGCAGTAAGCACGGTAATATGTCATACTAGACCACAAAACAGATATAAATTGTAAAGACAAGACCAATTACAATGCAGTATACAAATAAGTGCAAGAAAGAATAGCTACAAATCACAATTCAGTAAGCATATGGTGATGCCTTCAATCTCAGTAACATTTTGAATGCTTAATAATCAATGTATCTCAATTGGCAGATTTTCAAACTTTATCTTGAAATTCCTTAGAAAGTATTAAGTTTATAAAAAACAAAAACAGATAGCACTAATAAGTGTGACATTTTTCAAAAAAGTTTGAATGGAGTCTGTATGTTAAGCGGTTTGAGCTGAATTAATTGCAAAATTTACATTCAGAGTTCAGAATTGATAAAAAACATGATCACACAGTAAATCGACATGTTCATGTATCCTTAAATCGAGCCCATTCTGTCGAGTTACTGACAAGCGCTATCCCCCAAAGACATTTTTGCATCAATTAAAAATGTGTTTATCTTTTCCTGTGGTGCTATTGAGAGTAAGTCGTGCAAGCAACTTCCAAGACATGGGTTCTAGTCCCATGGAAACCAGGAAGTAATAACGTCCACATAAACCTTGGTAAAACACAGACCGATTTCAACAGCATTGCACTGACATAACAGAAAATTGACACCAAAAGTACATATGCCCATACTTTCACCTGCCAAGAAAGTTGACTTGACATCTGGAAACCGCTTTCTTCAGAATGAAGTCCCCAACAAGCCCAATGATAGAAATGATAGAGGAGAGAGAGAGAGAGAGAGAGAGAGTAACGAGGAAGACAGGTCTCCTTTAGTGTCTATTGTAAAAGGCTGAAGGCAAACAACTCAATAATTCATGAGAGCAAGATTGATTTTGGGGGCTAGCTCAGGGGGTCGCAGGGAGGCTGGTGTAGTGGTCTAGCTGCGAAATCATTAGCCCCACTAACACACTCACACTCACAGAGGCAGGGCTGATTAACGGTTAGCAGAGCTAGGAGGGTCCCGTATCTTGGGGGGCTGGCAGATTTACTACTTTTGTTTTCTCACACACAAACACTTGCATTATACCTCCTCTTCTTTGTCTGTTTGTCTTCTCTGGGGAGGTGGACTGAGTGGTGGGTTACACCAGGGCAAGAGGAAGAAATGAGGAAAGCAAGAGAAAAAAAACACAAAGCTTTTTGTTGATTTTTGTTCTGTTCTGTCTCGTGCTGTTGTCTTTTATTTTGAATTTATTTAGTCTCATATTTTGGAAGACTCTTGTTTCCTCTCTTTGTTCAGATTGATTTCAATGTGAATTCGGCAACAGTAGGTCGAAAGTTCTGCTGCTGAAATGGGTCTGTGTTTACCAAATTTGAACCACTGCTCCCAGTGGCAGAAGCTGAAAGTGTTGTTAAACGTATATGGGCACGTGTGAGCTCCAGTTTCCGGGTGAAATGTTCACAGAGTGGCACCAAAAGCAAGTTGTATTTTTAGTTGCAAATTTTGTAATACAGTCAACAGGAATGCATATTTTACTAACCATATGCCCATTACCCAAACCCCAACCCTAAACCTACCCATCAGTGGAGTAAAAATGTAATCTTAAATGCAACCTCCAAATCGTGATCACCGTTGTTCATGTGAAGGCAATTACTTCCTGGTTTCCATAGGAACCAGAACCCAGTTGCACCACAGAAAAAGGTAAACCCAATTGAATGAATGCAAAAATGCCTGATGGGGAATGCCGCCTCTCAGACCATTCAGTAGCAACATGTCGATTTCCCATGTGAACATGTTGATTTGGTTTTCTTTTCGTGTTTTCTTGTTATTTCATTAGCATTTTTGTATATATAGCCCTATTGTTTACCCTGTCCTTATGCTGCCTTCAAGTCATGTCAGAATGACCGTATGAACAAGATGAGAACATGTTTACACCACAACAATGTCGTAATTACCAGGGGAAAACTCTGGATTTTCTTTCTTGTTTCCCCAACCATTTCAGTGAGATTTTTTGGGTGAAATTTTTCATGTTTTTTGTTCCATAGTCATGTCTAGTCATGTTCAAGAGTTAAGGTCATGTCATTTTCTAAGTTAAATCTTGCTTTTGTTTTTATTTTTTGAAAAAAAGGTTGTGATTGGGGGCCTGGGTAGCTCAGCGAGTATTGATGCTGACTACCACCCCTGGAGTCACGAGTTAGAATCCAGGGCATGCTGTGTGACTCCAGCCAGGTCTCCTAAGCAACCAAATTGGCCCAGTTGCTAGGGAGGGTAGAGTCACATGGGGTAACCTCCTTGTGGTCGTGATTAGGGATTCTCGCTCTCAATGGGGCGCGTGGTAAGTTGTGCGTGGATCGCAGAGAGTAGCATGAGCCTCCACATGCTGTGAGTCTTCACGGTGTCATGTACAGTGAGCCACGTGATAAGATGCGCAGATTGACTGTCTCAGAAGCGGAGGCAACTTAGACTTGTCCTCCGCCACCCGGATTGAGGTAAGTAACCACGCCACCACGAGGACCTACTAAGTAGTGGGAATTGGGCATTCCAAATTGGGAGAAAAGGGGATAAAATGTAAAAAAAAAAAAAAGAAAAAGAAAAAGAAAAAGGGTTGTGATTTACTTTTGTCACTGATTTTAATAAACTGAAACTCTTTATCGATGTCTCCCGAGCACTTATGTTACAGTTACATAGGGAGCAAGGAATATTATCTCAAAATAAACGTAAAATATCACACCTTGTTACGGCTTATCTAGCAATGATTACAGAACCAAAAAGAGACTCTACAGTATACACAGAGACCATCTCGCACAGTCTATAACACAAGACAGCTAACTCTCTTTGCGCTTCAGGCAAGTAAACGATTTTCTGCAAGTGTCAGCAGACAACTTACACAACACTGAGAGGCACTTTCCCATCTCTACGAAAAATCGTAGAAATAAAATCAAAAGTCTCTCTCCACATGTCAAAGGCATTGATGTGTGTTAGTGTGTGAACAGCTATACAAATGCTCGGTGGATGCACATAATAGCCTGAATATGGGTTTCCATGTCATTGTTCTCCAACATAGTCTCATGTGAATTCATCACTATACAACAAGGTGGCGAATTCATTCCAATTCATACGAAAACGTATACATTAACCAATTACATATCCTTCACGAACACGTCTTCGGAACCCAGAAGTGTCACTTTCTTCCGTATTACACATCAGGCCTTTTAACATTAATATAATAATTATGTTTACGCTCTGGGTAGGGTAAGGTGTTACACTTTATGGATGGGGTTTGGGTTAGGGGTTAAAGAGTTTTGGATTAATACCAAACAAATGCCACATCGGGAACTACAAGGACAAGATGGAGTGTTTCTTATTGGCGGGTGCATAACACGTTCTATTTCGTACGAACGAACTCATACGAATTGGTACGTACATTCTCGTGAGATCAGGTTGTTTTTCTCAGAAATATATAAAAAGAGCTAAAGGTGGCATCTGACACACATTCCTTTTGTCATCGCTGGCCACACAAGTAATTCATAGACAGCAGAGTGAAGCCACAACACTGAGAACTCACACTGACAGCCACCACGTCCACATCCGTCCACCTGTCTCATGCTGTCTTTAGCAGAGAAAAATAAAAAGGACATCAAGACGGTTTCTCGCTCAGCCCGGTCAACCGTCTCAATATGATAACCTCATTCATTGTCCATGTGATCTGTTTTGGCAGTCGTTTGTTTTTACTGGAGAAATGTAGGAAATAGTGATGTCATGAGTTAGGCTTCTATGAGAGTCATTCAGCTAACAAATAAATGACAGTTTATTCTATACCTCTCTATATACTGTGCAATGTGCATATTATTTTGATGGTTGGCTTAGGATCAACGCATCTAGTCAGTTCTATGTAAATCTTTTTAATTTACTTAGTAAATAAACTGCTTTGTGATTCTGGTCATGTTAACAATCCTTTAACAAGTGCTTTGATTGGCATTGGATGCTAACTTTTCCCCCTCACAAAATCCCTTGTTTGGCTCCATATCTCATTATTGGACTTTCAGTTTCTCTCTGCTCTGAACATCTGCTTGGTGTTGAACTACAGCTGGATTTGCCCATCTAGCTCCAATAGTGCTAGTTAATTAGTGGATGGAGATTAGGCAGGATAATAGAGAGAGAAAATCTCCTGATTATCTCCCAGAATCCTGGGAAAGACTTGCATTATAACAGAGATGCCATCACCTTCTTATTTGTGTTGGGCTTTATAGAGGATGAATCAGATTGAGAAGTAGCACTGATAGACATGGGATATGATCGTCACAACTGAGTGTCATTTTCAGGTGGCTAAATAAAGAAATCATCATAGTTAATTCTGATTCAATGTAATGGCCAGCATCATCTGAAAAAATGTGCTAAAGTACACAGTAGTGTACATTGTGTTTAGCAGCATGGCGTTTCACGATAAATCGCTCCAATATTAAAAATGGCATATTGGATGAAACTAAAGACTCTAATTTTTTGACTCAAACAGGTTTCAATGTAAAAACTTAATCAGGTTTCTTACCAGTTGTAATTTTGTTGCCATTTCTCCCAATGACAAACTTCACTGTGATCGGTGTCATGTTGTTTGGTCACATGGGTCTTCTGAACTGAGATCAGTACATTTAAATTAATTTACATTATGCATTGCATATAGCAAAGCCAAAATACAATGTCCACGCATGTGTACGTGGGGTCGCATGAGGTTAACACTTAATTGTGTCTGTTTACATCTGAACAGATTAGAAGATTAAAGGGGAATAAATTACATTTCTCAATTTTCTGAAGTCAATGTTAGTGGGGCTCACCTGTGAAAATGTTGCCACCATAATGTTAGGATATAGCTATGCCATTATTAAGGTGTTCTGAGTGTTTTTAGAACATGTTGTTTTTTTGTCTTTTGTTTTTTGCTATGGATTTGTTTATGTTTTATCATGTGCTAAGCACAATTGAGCAGATTACTTAGATAAATTATAGCACACCCCTCCTCAACATACCAAGATACAAACAAATCACTAACCCTAAGAATAAGCAATAGTAATAGCAATGCATGCTTTAGCAAATACCACTAATGAACGCCAAATTTCAAGGTTAATTTTAAATGCGCATAAGGTTGCAAATGACCACAGTAAAAATGATTTGCAAATAACCTCAGTAAAAATGGTTTGCCTGTCCATGTTCCAAAAACTATAAAAGGTCAGTTTCCCACACAGATATGGCTTAGACTCAGACTGAAATATGGGCAATAAATAATAATTATTATGCAATACAAAGCAGATTTAGGGTTATGTATTTTCAGGAAAGAGGCCCAAAGAAAGTGGGGAAAGAATAGACCAGGGTTTAAATAGATCAAATTAAGCCAAAAAGCAATGCAAACTATTCAGGGTTAATTGAGCAGGATCTCAAGGCTACTGGCAGGCCAGAATATGGATTGAAGAAAGCCAGGCAGATGAGGTATTTAACTATGTTATCCTACTTTTTTTCCTAGGACATTATCATGGGTTTGTTCTCAAGGATAACATTTCCTTAATTTAAGACATTTACACTATTCAAAGTCCCCATAAACTGGCTTGACGAGTGCAGTTTTATTTCCTGTGATTATATGTTTTCTATTAAAACAGGAAGTTGGGGTGAGTCAACAGCCATTAGTTTATATCACAGCCATTGATTTGCTACTTGCTCATGGAAGTCAGAGGCAGGTGGTATCAGGGGCAGGGACATTTTAATTCTAGGGAGCATTTGATTGGACAAATTGAATGAGTGCAGTACGAATCATCAATATTTCTGGTCCATTCTCCCAGAAGAGAGAGTGTACATCTGCCACAAGTGTTTAGGTGTAAACTAGCATATAAATGACATCAAAGCTAACACATGGGCTAAACATGACAAAACCTCAGTTTTAATTTTAAGGGGCCGCTCATAGTGTGACGACAAATATCTTGTACAATGTTACTATAAATTTACTGTAATAAATTCTAACATTGACCAAAAACGGTAATAAAAACAATAAAAATGTCTTATGCAGATTTCCATTCTTTGAGTTAATCTAATTTGTTAGCAGTGTTTCAGTATACAGTCGAATATTTTTATGCTCTTCTCTTTACCCCATTGTGTGCAGTTCATTATAAATGGCAATGAGGGGAGTGTATTTTATTATTTACAGTATTTACAGCAAGAGAAGTCATGGCTTGTCATATTTATCTTGCTGAAAAATGGGCTGTGGGATGCATTTTGCCCCCTTTTGAACAAAAGGAAATGTACCGTGATACTGAACAGCTCATCGTGGGTATAATTCAGTGAGCGAACATAAATTTGTTTTAAAATTTGAGTTTATAAATTATGCATTCCTCTTCACTGTATTACAGCCTGTACAGCTGAAAACAACTCGCGTTTGGTGCCCCTCTGTGGACATAACACCAGTTACAATTTTGGCCACTGGGAGCAGTGTTTCCATAAGCACAGACTGATTTTAGTTAAAGAAAAGTCAACCCACTGTTTCCGATATAACTGTGAGATCAGTCTGGGGGGGAAAAAAGAGATGCAATAAAAGTGAGTGGTGACTGAGGATAACATTCTGCCGAACATCTTCTTTTGTGTTTCACAGAAGAAAGAAAGTCATACATGGAGCAACATGCATTCAGGGAGATAAAGGGAGTTATCCCAACTTGGAAGAGGAGAGTGATAGTGGGGGGAGCATGGGATTTTACGAGAACCAATGATCCACGTTATGACTGTGTGTGTGTGTGTGTGTGTGTGTGTGTGTGTGTGTAACCCAACCTGGGCACCAGAGCAGGCAGGTTAGCATTGCACAGCCTCCAGGCCGCTACATCTGCACCAGGTCTTGTCCGACAATACACAGAGTCTCAAGCCACACACTCACACACACACTCATATAATTAAATACTCATATGCCCTGTTTTCATCGTTGAAAACTATGGGAGAGGTAGAAGTAAAACGTCCAGATGCTGATAAGAGATTTGGGAGGTAAAATGTGCTTAAGTGTCATGAAAATAATGTCACAATGCAAAAAAAATAAATAAATAATATATATATATATATATATATATATATATATATATATATATATATATATATATATATATATATATATGTGTGTATATATATATATAAACAGTCCTAAATGTATTTTTTTAAATTATTAGTACTATTATTATTGATTTGGGGTTAGATATGACCAGGACATTTTCTTTACAGGTTTCATGTATTTCATTCTGAACATAGCCATTTAGAGACAATGTGCTATCAAGTCTAATACTGTATAGAATAGAATAGGAACACACTCCCTGTAGCATTGCCAAACTATTGGTTTGGTTGGTTTCCACTGCAACATCATTTGAGTAAGGACATGGTGAAGAGCGAAGTGATCACATGATGTTGTGTGCACCGCAAGAGCTCAGTTCTGACCTCAGAGGTCACTGGTCATAACCCCATAGAGAGCCTGGAATAATAATCTGCGTGACAGCAAACAGATGTCATTCATTTTCGTCCTTGTAAAATGTGTAAACTTGTACTTCTACAATCTTGGAATACCTCTTGTGCTATCATGCATCAATGACAACACAAACTGGAACAAGAAGGCTCATTTTTTGGTGTAAAACTCCCTTGCTTTCCTCTCTCTTTCTCTCTCAATGCCTGGGGGCTCTTTAAGGTGATAGATGGAGCTCTCTGTCTCGTACCAACAGCACAGCCATGGCAGACCCGTGGGGAGGCCAAACTGCCATCAATAATACACAGACTGATACAGACACTCAGTCTATAGGTAAACTCAACACATTGGTTAGGCATATACTTAAGTCTAGTCTGAGAGGCTAGGCAAAAAGATTTCAGTCACTTTGGAAACTGATACTAACATTCTGCCTCACATCTCCTTTTGTATATTCCTGGGTGGGGGGGGGGGATTGATAGCATCATATCACAGTGAGAGTCTCAGGCTTGTGACAGGATGAGTGGCCTCAGAGCCTAGTGATTGGCTCATTTCTATTTCAGGTTCAATCTTTTATTTAGTTACAACATCCCAGTGTCATGAAATATTCATGGAAGTGTGTTTCTCGTCTAATACTGCTCGTGTCCTGTAACGCCCTGCCATCTTTAAATATTTCTCAGAACAAATGCAGTCTACCCTGTTCACCCCGCACTGCCTCTGTTGCTCACCTTCGCTGGGCCGGCACGAGAAAAGCAGGCATTTGGTCATGTGCTGTATTAGTGAGGAAAACCAAGTGCAGCCATTTATATATAAAAAGTCTTTACAGAATAATAGATTTATAGATTAAATTCCAGACTTTGATGTGTCTTTAGTGTGAAAATGTCCTAAGGGGAATAAATGTTTAAATATTTGTTTTTCAAATAAAGTTACAGCTCAGGGAATCACACAAAACCTTGAAAAAGTTCAGTGTGGGATTAGCTCTACATTTTAAGTTGTAGAATTTGTAACCAAAGTCTGACGAGGAAGTGCATGGGCCCTGACAGTGCAGTAAAGATTTTATAACAATTTAAAGGAATATTCCGGGTTCAATACAAGTAAAGCTCTACCAAAAGCTTTTGTGGCATAATGTTGATTAATACAAAAATAAATTTTGACTTGCCCCTTCTTTTCTTTAAAACAAGCAAACATCTGGGTTACAGTGGGGCACTTACAATGGCAGTGAATGGGGGCCAATCCGTAAACAGTAAAATACTCACTGTTTCAAAAGTGAGGTTAGGTTTAGTGCTTACTAACCATTTCTGTGTAAAGTTATAGCCAATTTTACAACTACGTTGCCATGACAATGTAATGTCAACAAACCCTAAAATCCTAAAACAACTGTAAAATGACTTTTTAAAAAAACTTTACAGCTAAAATAATGCATGAGTTTTAGCAAAAGAATTAATGTAAATGCTTTTAAACCCTCCAAAAATTGGCACCATTAATTTCCATTGTAAGTGCCTCTCTGTAACTTAGATTTTTGGATTTTTTTAAAGAGAAATAGAGACAAGTCAAAATTATTTTTTGTGGTAATCAATATTATGCCAAAATGGTGTCGATTGAGCTTAACTTGTATTGAACCTGGAATATTCCTTTAAAGAAATACATTTTTTACAGAATAACAGATTTATGTATTAATTACAAATGGTGATCTGTCTTTACTGTGGAAAATTCTGGAGAAAGTCTTCTCTCAAGGATTCTTGGCATATGAGGGGCAATTTCTTTCTTTTTCTTTTTATCTAGTAAATTTGCAGCTCAAACACATCACACAAAACATCTGAATTCAGTGAGATACGAACTCTAAATATAAAGTTGAAGAATTAATGTTTATTGCACATATTGCAGAATAATGTCCATGGAAATAAATACCTTATAAATATAAAGCTGTAATTTGTAATTTCTGTGCCACTAGCGTCACTAAATATAATCGCAAAATATTATGATAATGTTTAGTTTTACGAACATGTCTCTTGTCTACCACTGGTCGACAAACAGATAGCTCTGCCCCAAATTCATGATATTGGTTAAGTCAGTGTTACTTTGTTGGGCTGGTCAGGATGCTCAAACAAACAGAGGAACATTTAAAAGCCCCACAGAGTCACAGTATTTATATTTTAAGGGAAGTAATCTACAGATGGTGTCCTTATAGTTGTCTTTGCATATTAAGCTGGGATAGGAGGATTTTAATATTGACAAAAATTACATACATCAGCTTTAATCTTTTTTTTTTTTTTTTTTTACATTCCGAGAAATGCAGGCTGGTAAAATAGACAGAAAATGATATTGCAAAAGAAGTCTGGAACATTGAATTGTGGTCTCAAATGAATAGCTCTTTGGCTCAACTTGATTCAGTCCTATACAGTGGTTCCACGTGTTTGAAATGAGTTTTCTTAAGTTGTCTCAACACAAACACTTTGTGTTGAAAGAACCTTGTTGAATTAGATAAACCCAACAAAATTACACATGTCAGTTGAAAGTGAATGTTAGCATGATACATTCATTCTGTCTGGAAGTACTAAAGTGTAGTTTAGTAAAGCATATGCTTTGGTTAACACAGCATTTGCTTAATTAAGCAAGCAATGCATTTAATGTGCTACATCTACATATCCTCGTCGTTAGCTCAAGCTCCACTCTTCACCATATTGGTGACCCCAAAACTCCAATATAACAGAAACTCTTCTAAATCTCAACATAACATTAAACACTAGCAAGTATCCCCCTTTATATTCATCATGCACAAAAACACACAAAATAACACATCATTTTAACATTTACTCGCTCTATCCAGTACATTGCAAACAAGTTGGGAAATGGAAATAATGCTACATTAACACCACAAAAATATTAATGTAGTCCCAACTCAAATGGATTAAGTAAACTTCCATTTTAAAAATGTAAATGGATAGAATGCAATGAAATCAAGTTGTGACAAAATGTTCTAGAACTGTGTTGCTTTAGTTCATCTTAATTAAGTAAACTGAACTAGCAGCAAAAATCCTTTTTTGAGTGTACAGCTCATTAATTTCAGTAGGGCCCAATCTGACAGGCTTCAGCTCTGCCGGGGTTTCTGCAAGAGTAACAAACCAAGCGGAGGGGCTCATTTTCAGCAATACTACCCCCCACAGCCCTGCTATGCAGTCGCCATGGCTGATAGTGACAAATTAAGATTGTTACTTAAAGATAGTTACTGTATTTATGAGTAGCCTTATATTATGTTCCTTTCCGGAGTAAAACCTATTCTTAAAACACTTCCTGCATTTGAACAATTAATTTGAAATGGAATAATCCAAATTAAAGAATCCGAAATGTTAAATCGGAATGATTGGCCTTTCTTTAATTGTCGAAACAGGGGCATGCTTATCTTCTTGATAATTTATAAAAGGTTGCAGTTAAACCAGTATATCTGTCTTTATGTTTTCGAATGAATCAGGCCAAGAGTAAAGCTAACATTCTCCCACAGAATTTGCTGGTCTTTTTGATAAAATCAACATAATAGGGCATGGATGTTCAGAGATCAAAAGCCTATTCAGGTTACAAGACTCATAATTGACCTTCTGATTGTAAACTATTGGCTTGGAGTGTCTGATTATGACTTTTTTATTATTATTACATGCTGCATTTAGACAATCTGTATTATACAATGCAAGAGCCTTAAACTTAATTAACAAATGGCGAGAATGTGATATGGAAAGGTGGTTATGTTTTAATTTGTGTTGATGAATTATACAGTTATTAACTTCGGCAAAGTAACTATTGTTAACGCACAAGTCCTCGTGGCCTTATGCAATTTAACTGTGAGATGAATTGCACATTTAAAAGGGTGAATTTAACAGATTAAAAGACTCATTTATGTTTTACAAAAGAATAGACAAGGAACCTCAACAAAAACTCAACAAAAGAATCAAAAAATTAATCCAGTCTTCTCGAAAGTTCGAGTAGACGGGGCTGTCATCCCCAATGTATGTATTTCTTGTTACCTGGCAAGACCTGACGAGATTGAATTTTGTTTTTTATATGAGTTTTCCCTCTTTCTGCTTTTCCTGTTCTCTCTTGCACTGAACAACCTTGAAAATATGCAAGCTAGACAGGATCTTTAAGGAGTTTTAAAGGGCCAATTTCATCATAGACGCGCAGACTAATCACAGGATCACAGCTTTTTCAAAAAGACAAGAGGCATGGGGGAGGAGGAGAAGCCATATAAAAAAACCAGCCACTCAGACACTCCCCTTTGAAACAAAATACTTGTGTTCTTTACAAATAGTGGGTCAAGCCAAAAGAAGGAGATAAAAAGGGTTAAAATGATGTAATCATGTGGCAAATCAGTGTTCACACACTCTGCGTCTATCACGTACACATGCGCATGTTCTGCGAGCTGGCAGCTCGGTGTCACCCACACAGTTTTCGCGCCAGCTGACACGACGGGGGAGGCTCTCTCGCCTGAAAGATGGGTAGGAGAGAGAAGAGAGAACGGACGGGTGGCAGAGGACATGTTGAGGCCCCTGCCGTGTTTGTCAAACAAATTAAATGAGTTGAAGAATCCTCACCTGCCTTGCGCACCACTGTCGCATATGGCCCACCCGTTCAAAATAAGGAAATATGCATACATTAGCTTAGCTAATAACCAATCCTCTCCATTTAATATGCAAATGCGCTGAAATATTACTGAGCGCCGTCTGTTCTAAATGAATAAATTTGAATTTCAATTAGAATAATCCTTTATAATTAATGAAAACTGTCAATTTTGGTTCAGGAGTAATTTGATTAACAGGATGATGGGATGATGGTTGGGGCCAGTTCGGGGGGGTGGGGGGGTGGCTGTTCAGGGCCGGTTGGGAAGGCCCCGTCATTATTGATTATATTGGCTAATGAAGCCTGGGAGAATGGCCTAGGCAACAAATACATCCTGATTTGATAGGCCAGCCAGCGTGGTGATGTTTGAGTTAATCAGGCAAAGCCGGATCAACAACCCCCCCCCACTTTTGCCTCATTGTCTCCAGGAATTTGCAGGGGGTCATTAAAAAACCATAAAGAAAGCAGGAAAAGCAAACTGCCAAACTCATAGTAGATGACCTCATTCCAGATACCCAATGAAAGTGAATGCGTATGTTGACGTCACCAACGTTGGTAAAAGATACAGGTACATGCATCAAGATTGTAATGTTTGCATTGTATTACGTAAAATACAGCATTGCAACATCTTTTGAACAATGACAACTTTTCTGGTAGTTTGTGATTACCAGATAAGGATTTATGCACTCAAAACTTTTTATCTGACAAAGGATAATGTGAAAATTTTACACTCAAAATAAAAATATCCATGTACTATTTAAGATATATTTTTTAATTCCCATGATTTTCCAGATGTTTGTGATTACCAGATAAGTATTTTTTTTAATATTACTTTATAAAGATTGCATGCACCATTTCTAGCCAATCAAGGATAATGTGGAAATGTTACACACTAAAAAAATTTAAATGATTTTAATTTCCATGACTTCTACAGACATGGAAAGCACAATTTTCAAATTCCCTGACATTTCCAGGTTTTCCATATCTGTGGCAACCCAATAGCAGGAAGTAATGGAATGACTTTTCCTGACACGTACACCAGAAAGACTTTCTTTAATACGAGAAATCTGCTGAAGTCACAAAATTGGCGTGCACTAAATGTGTCAGATACATACGCTGCAATAGTGGGGTTTGCCTCTCATCAGACATCGGGATTCCCCCGACTTACTTGAGCACATACACACATGCGCACTCTTCGAACGGGTGTGTTCCATTCAGAAGTGATCTTCCCTATGCCCTATTCCCTTCAAAGTCTTTACTATCCACTGTGAGAGCAGTTGAGGGCTGAATGGGACCCCAAAATAAAAGTCTTTTGGAACTGATTTTTTTAAAAGTCATTTTTATTTAAAATTCAGTCTAACAGCATACCTATTATGACTGTTCTCCCTTTGAAGTGCCCCACTGAAGCTGACTTATCCTGTTTGGAATTATGTTTCAGAAGTCCGCATTCTGCAAAACCCCGGAATAAGTCGTTTTCTTAAATGCATGTAAACGTAAAGTCTTGACAATGAAGTGAATTTATGTCCACACAGCAAACTAATAAGAAACTATGCTTCTAACCTCAGGTGGAGAGCTGTATTTCCAGCCACACAACTTTGTGATGCTATTTGTGAATGTTTGTTAGATCTACGGTTACTGGAAACACCAAATCATTGAACTATGTTGGTAACGATGGAACTTGTGACCATAGTTGGCTAAAGATGCTTTTGGGAAATGTACCTCTGAACAGCACAATTTTAAAATTCCGTGTTTTCCATGAATGTGTGAACCCAATAGCAGGAAGTGATGTTAAAAAAATATATATATATATATATATTTTTTAAAGGCATTCGCTTAAATTACACCTGCATAATCCAAAATTGGCCTGGACATTTACATATGGACACATGCCAACCCTTCAGTTTTAAAGGAACTATAGAGACTAAATTCCCAAACCCAAATCTGCAGAAACCCAACACCATCCTAAGCACTGAGAGAAACAAATTTGCTCCTACCTGTTTGTGCAAATTGCAGTGAAGACACATGGGACATGAAAGAGAAAAAGAGAAACAAGGAAATGTTGATTAGTTCATTATACAGTAAATTTTAAGCCATTTACTTTGGAAGCCAATATCTGAATAACATTTGTAAAGCTCTGCAAAGGTGTAAAGCAACACACAGATGGAGACAGTTTACAGTTACAACACATTTAAGAGACTGTCACAACATGAAATACATTAGGAAAGCAAAGCTTGAGGGGGTTCTCTGTTTTCTTTTCAAATAAATCTCACCAGTATTATAAAAACAGAAACAAGACATCTATGGAGTGAGATCATCTGTTTTGAAAATCAGCAAAGGAACCATTCAAATTGGCCATTCGTTACAACAAAGTTCATTCGGCATGTTGCAAATGTTTAAAAAAAAAAAAAATTACGAATATATGCTACATATGTGAGATAAAATTGTAAGATGTTTGTGGACTTATTACTATATGGTGACCTTGATTTTGTCAAATAGGATGGGTTCCTGTCCCAAACTGCTTTGAAATGATGTGTATAGTGAACTGCGCAATACAAATAAAAATAACTTAAAATGACTTGACCAAACCCAACCATTAACTATCGCTAAAATAAAGTAAAAATTGAATGTTTACAAGGTCGCCTACACACTAAAGTTTATACTGCGTCAGAGAACATAGAAGAAACATGCAAAGGTTTGCGATAGTGACACTGTTAATGCGACCAAAAGTTGAGAAGATTTTGCTGCAATGCTATTTGATGTAAGCATCCATTGACCAATGAGAATTTCAGAAGAATGTGGTTAAGTTTCAAGAGATCCAATTCCCTGTATTCCCAACTGATTTCAAACTGACCTGACTCTTTCCACACACATTTTACGGATTCTTATCCATCAAACAGTTTCCTCTAGTGTTTAGGTGCCCTATGCCAAACCTTAAAATCTGATTGGTCTATAGGAATGTTTTGAAACCAACGAGGATATTGATCCTGCAACACTTCCTACTTGGCAAATCACTGTCTTCATACATAGACCAAGTCATTTATAAAATCGATTTAGCGTTACACAACTGCCCAATTAAAATTCCATTGGCTACAGTGTTAAGACAAAGGAATAAAGTTGTAGATTTAAGCATAAAATGTTTATCTAGCAAAACTGCAACCTCCACACCAAATGGACCGGGAGTTAGGAAGTAACATTTAAAAGTAATGGCTACATTTTTACAGACAGAAGAGGCGAAGCGTTGGACATTGAGATTGAAATAAAGGTCTTCCTCGTTGCCAGACTGTTCTAGAAGAAATTAAATGTTTTCTGGCAGGTCGCTAGTGCTGCTGGACCTTGTAATGGTGTCATTTACACTCCAGTCACAAGTAGCTGTCGCTCAGCCCTGCCAATAACCAGCCAGAGACGCCACACCAATGTAGCGACTAATTAGCAAATTACATTGAAAAATGCGGAGCCCGTAATTAACAGTTATTATGGCATTTCAGAAGTTGTAGCTTTAATTAGTGCAGAATGGGCGCTTGCATTTTAATGCCGTCTGCTCTCTCTCTCTCTCTCTCTCTCTCTCTCTCTCTCTCTCTCTCTCTCTCTCTCTCTGTTGTTACATATGCCACTACTCTGAGTCGTTTGCCTAATGTAATCGATAGCTTGGGTCGTGATTTGCCACCGCAAATGTAGAGGAGGATTAATTTTACTCATGCACAGTTGCTGTGCGTTTAATTATGTGTTTTATGCAATTGGCAAGAAACAGGTATAATTTGGGTCCATTACTGAGTACTGTAATTCATCAGCAGCAAAAATAGCATTTTCCTTGTTTTCTTACATTGTGCATTCCTCCTTCCTTTACAGTTTGCTGTTGTATTTTTCATATATGGTTATGTGGTTGTATCTATGTGCACTCTACTTCCATAATGGGCACCTTTTTTTACCACAGCTTCCTCTTGCATAAAAGTCAAAAGCGGCCATTTTAATTAAGTGACACTAATGAGCTTGTTGAAAGAGGGCTACTCTAGTGCTCCAGCACGGCAGTAAATGTGTTTACATGGGATGTCATCACTGATGGGTCTCCTCCTCTCCCCAGCCTGGGGCGAGAGGGGAGAAAATGAACTCAAGATCAAAGCCAAATTAATGGGATAGGTCACCCAAAGACATTAATTCAAACCGAGGGAACTCTTTCTTCAAAATATACGTTTTGAAGAATGTTCACATAGCTCTTTTCCATACATTGAAATTAGATGGTGACTTGGGGCTGTCAAGCTCCAAAATGTTAAAAAAAAAAAAAAGTACCATAAAAGCATCATAAAAGTGGTCAATATGACTCATGCACTATATTTCAAGACTTCAGAAGCTGTGCAATGGCTTTGTGTGTGGAACAGACTGAAATTTAAGCCATTATTAACTGAAAATCTTGCATGACAGCCGTGGTCAACATTCACTTTCATTGTATGGAAAAGAGCAGCTGGAGCATTCTGCAATTAATAAATTCTTTAGTGTTCAATGTAAGAAAGAAAGTCATATGGATTTCGAAACCTTTTTAATTGTCAGATCAAGAGGTATATAGCAAGAGAAGCTTGAGAAACACATGTGCACATACATCTGCTACCAAAGTAACAGGCAGTTCTGAGCATGACAGTGAATGATTGACAGATGGCATTCTGATCACTCTTGGATGAAAAGGGAGGGATGGAAGTTTGATGCTTATCTATGCTGAGAAATGTCACCAGACCCCATCAGTCACTTACACCAGCCTTACTATACTACACATATATTGCTAAATGCCACACATTTAAATCAAGGACATTACAAGAGAGACTCATTCACTCTTTCACGTGCATGTGCTGTGTTCAAGTCAAGCCAAAATGATAAAATTTACGAGTTACAGTATACATTAATCTGTAAAGTAGGAATTACCAATGGGAAACTAGGGGTTTTCTTTACATATTTCTTTACATAAAACATCATATAGGTTGTTCAAAAGTGATGCAGCTTTATTTACTTATGCGTGTCCACTGGTACAATAGAAAAAGTGCTTTTGCCATTGTTCAGTGTTTATTTGGTTTGGTTTGGTTTGGTTTGGTTCTTTCCATATTGTTTCCGACTTGATGTCGTAATAACGCAAACTTCCTAAAACAGAAGTACTGTAGGTGCACTTAAAAGAAGTACTAAACGCAGCATTAACTGCAGTAAACTCCAACGTCAATTCAATGTTTGAATTACTGAGCTGAATTTGGCTCCGTTAAACACTACTACTTTTAGATTCACCCCAAAGTTTTCAGGTCACCTCCAACTCTGAAGTCACTGTAAATACATATGACATTGAATTCATATGATGACCGCTCATCTTTGAGCCCTTCCTCTATCTCTCTTTCCTCTTTTTTGCAATTGTTATGGAAATGCAGAGCGTTGTCTTGGAAATTACTTATCTTTCAAACGGCCTAATCCTACCCAGGATGCGGGAAAAAATGCATCTTTGTTTTTCTTCGTTTTCTGGCTTTTGTTCATTAACTTCTTGAATATTCATAACATTGATGCAGAGCTCATTTGTTTTCCCCTTTTGTTTTTGCATTTTGTTAAATATTCAGAAAGCGGATGCAATTAACATGTTGTTAATGAATAATGAATCAGAACTAAAGCAGCCCCCAAATTTATGCACTTTAATTATTGAAACCGTAAATATGAAAACACAGTCCTGCTGCCTTTTATCAACCCTTTATTTAGTGTGTGTCCTTACATTCAAATGACTGTGTGTGTGATCATTATTATACAACTTTTTGTGTGAATATGCATTTTTCTGCATCTTGCTTTGATACAACATATCAACAAGCCTAAACAAATTGACAACTCCATGTACACGAGATGCTAATAAGAAATGTTTACCCTTAATTTTGAGTGTAAAAAAAAAGATCATTAGAATACTTTCAAATTGCATATGTTTGAAAAAAATACAGAATCATGGTTTTTATTCAAAAACATTTTATTTTACAATATAAACGTCTGTTTGGCGTCTGTTAGACTTCCACTGAAAAGGTCCCTGTACAAATCTAAGTCATTTAGACTTAGGGATGTTTTCTTTTGACTTGGACCAGAAAGCAACCATCTTGAAACCATTTAGTAATGCCCTTGCAACCACCTACTGTAGCAACACTCCAGCAATGCCTTTGTAACCACCCAAAACACTCTGACATTGCATAAATATAAACAAGTACCATAAGAATAGGTCTGTCAAGCTCCAAAATGTAAAGAAAGAACAATAAAAGTACCATAAAAGTAGTCCAACCGACTAATATGCTTTATTCCAAGTCTTGTGAAGACATACGATTGCTTTATGGGAAAAACTGTCTGAAATTAAATCATTATTCACTGATAATCTTCCCCCTCAGCCAACGCTTTGAAATTGACTACAAAAGTCATATGGGCTACAAAAATGGCTTTCCCATGGCATTCGATGCCATTGGCGCCAAATCGTCATTGACCTCAGTGGTGTCATATTTGATATTTTAAGTGAATACTGACTTAAACTGCAGTCTGTTCCTAACATAAAGATATCATATGGGTTCAGAAGTCTAGAAAAATTGTGCTTGAGTCCTATGGACAACTTTTATTATACTTTTATGTTCTTCTTCTGAATTTTGGAGCTTGACAGACCTAGTCCCCATTCACTTTTGTCATATGGACCAGGATATTTTTCAAAAATTCATGTTTTGTATTCCACAGTAGAAATAAAATCATACAGGTTTGGAACAACATGAGGGTGAGTTGACAGCATTTTTTGGCTGAACTTTTCCTTTAAGAACGTCCAGACCAGGTCCAGGACACACACAGATCCAGAACACACACCTGCTGCTGCACTGAATTATGGTCTATTGCTTGTTCATTATGCTGAATGTGTGTGTATATGTGTGTGTCTGGCAGCTCATTAGGGCAGATCTAATTATTATGGTTGCATGCAAAAGCTTGCCGGTCAAGCACATGTTGTTGCAAAGAGGAAAATATTGTGCTGAATTGTTCCACCCATCTCGATAGAAATAACTGAGAGAGAGAGAGAGAGAGAGAGAGAGAGAGAGAGAGAGAGAGAGAGAGAGAGAGAGAGAGAGGAGAGAGAGGCAAGTCCAAACCTGCTAATTGAGATTTGTTTCTGGGAAGTCAGTGATGGCGAGCATAACAACAGGAACTTGACCATACGCCA
Source organism: Myxocyprinus asiaticus (assembly GCF_019703515.2). Taxonomy (NCBI): domain Eukaryota; kingdom Metazoa; phylum Chordata; class Actinopteri; order Cypriniformes; family Catostomidae; genus Myxocyprinus; species Myxocyprinus asiaticus. The sequence goes on along the minus strand of NC_059381.1, from coordinate 30,775,042 downwards.
CATAAAATCCTGAACTAGGCAGTCCAAAAATAGGCATTAGTGTGCAGTACAACAGTACATGCTTGCTCAGTATTTCAGGTAGCTTGGCACACATTACAGAATCATATAGCAAGAAATGCTGAAGTGCACAGACAAAAATATTCTATATACCCGAATACGCAGCGCTGGCTTGTTACGAAATGGCGGCCATTTATCTTTAGCATCAGCAAGATTAAGCTGCGCTCCATATAATGATGATACTGCTGACACTTTGCACCTTATAATTTTCTTTTTTTTTTTTTGGAGAAACAGGAAGGATCTGCTCTCTCACTGTGTTTTCCACTTCCTTCTTTTGCTCTGCTTGCTGTTGAAGGATGATATGTGACAGAAAGCCCAAACTCCTGTTAATAAAAGGGCCTCCTTCTCTCCGCCGACAGTGTGTTTTAGAACAGCGGGAAAAACGCTTCGTTTTAAGTTGTCGTGAAGCCCGAAGAGAGTCCTGACAGGTATCAGTGACTGCAAGAAGTCGGAAGAGAAAGTGTGTGTATTTTTATGTACATATGTGTGTGTTGAAGGCATTGCATCTGTCATGCAAACACACACACATTACATTTTGAGAAGGCTGACAGCTCCCTGTCTGTGGCACAGACTCTCTCTCTCTAACACACACTCACAAGAGCAGAATCCATGCTCCTTCTACCATCAGACACAATCAAACACTTCTCCTAGCTGCCTTGCCATCGCCTCGTTTTTGTTCATGCTCACAGTACATAAATAAATGAACTGGTTCTGGAAAGATAAAGGCATTAAGGTGGCAGAGCTGTCAAGTAGTGCACGTTCAGGTGTACCTGATTTGGCATCACATTTGCTCTAAAAATCTTTCCTAACAGGCCCACACTAGTGTGTACCTCACTAGATATGAAGTTGTCTTGTTGATAGATAGACTTGTAACAAGCAGTCAAATGACTTGTGTTTTAAGAATTAAGAGTTTGCTTTTGAATTATTAGTGGTGTTTACTAAGGCAAGCATCACCGTTACTTAGGGATTTGAAAACAAAATCCCAAGTATTACACTTATGCTGTGATACCTCAATCCTGTGGCATATTGAGGAGATGTGCACTTAAACTTAATACTGTACGTTGATTTTGTATGTATCAGAGTATCCTAATTGAACAAATACTGTGTGTGTGTGTGTGTGTGTATATATATATATATATATATATATATATATATATATATATATATATATATATATATACAGTTAAAGTCAGAAGTTTCCATACACGTAGGTTGAAGTCATTAAAACTCATTGTTTAACCACTCCACAGATTTAATATTAGCAAACTATAGTTTTGGTAAGTTGTTTAGGACATCTACTTTGTGCATGACACAAGTAATTTTTCCAATAATTGTTTACAGACAGATTGTTTCACTTTTAATTGACTATATCACAATTCCAGTGGGTCAGAAGTTTACATACACTAAGTTAACTGTGCCTTTAAGCAGCTTGGAAAATTCCAGAAAATTATGTAAATTAAGGCCTACCTTCAAACTCAGTGCATCTTTGCTTGATTTCATGGGAAAATCTAAATAAATCAGCGAAGACCTCAGAAAAAAAATTGTGGACCTTCACAAGTCTGGTTCATCCTTTGGAGCAATTTCAAAATGCCTGAAGGTACCACATTCATCTGTACAAACAATAGTATGCAAGTATAAACACCATGGGACCATGCAGCCATCATACCGCTCAGGAATGAGACGCATTCTGTCTTCTAGAGATGAATGTAGTTTGATGCAAAAAGTACAAATCAATCCCAGAACAACAACAAAGGACCTTGTGAAGATGCTGGAGGAAAAAAGGTAGACAAGTATGTATATCCACAGTAAAACGAGTCCTATATCGACATAAACTGAAAGGCTGCTTAGCAAGGAAGAAGCTACTGCTCCAAAACCATCATAAAAAAAGCCAGACTACAGTTTGCAAGTGCACATGGGGACAAAGATCTTACTTTATGTAATCAAAAAAGATCGAAAATACAATTTTGATATTTAGCAGTATCACATGAGCAAGATTGCTATTGTACTAAAAAATCAGCACAACTTGATTGCGACTGTGATATTGCTTTTATACTAATGTTCTAGAAGCAAGAGCTAGCTTAGACACAATACAGCCAGATATTTAGTCTATTTTGGCTCCGCTAACTAAAATAGTTCCAAACTAAACCAAAGCAAGATCTCAGAGCAACGCCTATGCTGACTGCCCTTTTGGAACACTGCAAACACCATACTGTATGTGGAAACATATAAATAGTGATATATCCCAGTGCTGTTAATGTGCTCGGTGCATGGCAAAATTCTGTAGGCAAAATATAGTCATTTCAATGGGAATTTGCATTATCAGGAATTTGGTGTGATGGACTTCCAGTGGTGAAGACATTTCTCTATGCTAATTTTGCGTAGCATAGCTGCGTACTAACACAGCTGTGCTGAATATTTACAACAGACAAGTGCAAAAGTGCACCAATTTCAAAATATATCAGGCATTTAAGAGTCTTAAAGGTCTATAATCTGCTCTAGAGACATATTTTTGAATGTATGTCTTTCCTTCAGTGTTTTCTGAATACCCTCAGAATTATCTCTCGTTGCAACAAATTTACTGGTTAGTCTTCAAGAAATCTTTTGTTATTGACAAGCTGCTTTTATTTCCGATAAAACTCCTCAACGGAGAGAAAGAGAGGAGAGAAAGCTTTCTGTCAGGCCTCTGTCTTAAAAATACTTTCTTCACGACAGCATCATTTCTTTTAATTAGCGTTCTAGTGGTGATCAAACATGAGCCACCTCTGCTGCAGGAAATATCGATTTGTGACAGGAAAACTCTGTCAGGAAAACGTCAGTCCCTGCCACGTATAATGTTGGCACCGCTCAGATCCATGCCAAGTTGGCATGCTGGTGATCTGTCGTAGACGTGCTTACAAGAATGAAACTGTGACAAGTGTCACATTTTCATGGAACAATGACTGCTTAATTATCTATTCAATATAAACACACTCAGAAAAAGAGAATGATGATTACAGAACAGATGTATTAGAAAAATGAGTTGACAAACAGTGAAACCATGCAGCGTTTTGGACTGTATGAAAACATAAAAAGCATGTCAAGGTACTCATCCTAATGATGCATGCAAGATTTTCTGAAAACTGAGAGATGGTGAGCTATCAAACATGTCTTCAAACAGTAAATTGATTTAAAACAACTCATACCTTTAGAGTTTGAATTGCATTATTATTGATATTCCATAAACATTCCTCACAATTTTTTAGCATTAACTGCTAAACATTGATAATTTCAGCCTGTGTATTATGTGCTTTTACTAAACTTTATATTTAAGATTAAATTTAAGACTAACATTTAAAAATATATATATATATATAATTGAAATGCATTGTTGGAATGATTGGCATTGAAAACAGCAATGATGTCAATGTAATATTTGCACACTGATCTTTAATATGGTCTTATATTAACCCTTAAGCTCAGATGGGCTGGCGGGCCAGCCGAGAAAAAATAATTATAAAAATATGAATAACTACAGTCTTGACCAACACAAAAAAAGGTATTGTTTTAAAGCTTAGAAGCTTAGAAGCACACACAATGTGCTATCTTTCCTGGATCAGATGACTTCATCGGAAATGATGTAGTATGTTGTACAGCATCTTGGAATGCTAAACCAATCGTATTAGGATTCAGATCACTGCAAATGCAATTTTCAGCTGCAAGATTTGCATTGCAATAGTGGGGTTTTCCTCTTTCATCAAACTCTGGGATTCCCCCAGTGTTCTTGAGCGCATATGTGCCAACTTGACGGACAGTAGTCAATACTTTAAATTGGTGTGTATAAATCGGTATAGTTTAAAGTGTTTGTGAGTGATTTTCTCTTTTTTTCCTCTGTGAATGTTGAATTTTTTCTGCTGTGTTGACTTGTTGATATGATGAAGACCTACATCCTTTGACGTAGTTATCCGGTCTGTTTCTCGCACGTGCACTCTTCAAAACCACGTAAGAACACAGTTTATGCATTTACATGGCCACATCAGCTGTGTTCTCCAAGAGAATCATAGGTATGCTAAACCGTTTTCTCTTAATCCCTAAAGCAACATAAGGAAAATAGTGTTTGCATATATATGACGATACAGAACATCACTTTCTGAAAAAATTAAGTGCATGGTATCAATGTAAGTAGGCACCAGTAGGTTAATAAATGAATGAAGCCCTGTTTATCATCCAAGTTTGTGGCCTTGCAATTAAACATTAACTTAAACATTACCTTTGTCCATTTTTTTAGATATCATAAGAGACATCTTGTCCTTTGTGGGCAATATCAGTCATCTATGAGAGTGAATGTGTATGTGTGTGCGTGTGTGTGTGTGTGTGTGTGTGTGTGTGTGTGTGTGTGTGTGGGCAGGTTTAAGTGGTTTACAAGGACTTTTTTTAGGTTACAAACTGGTAATTACAAGGGTATTATGCTATAAATGTGGTTTATGAGGACATTTCTAGTGTCCTCATAAGTTTTTTGTGATGGTTAGGTTTAGGGGTAGGGTTAGGGTTAGGGGATAGAATCTATAGTTTGTACAGTATAAAAATCATTATATCTATGGAGAGTCCTCATAAAGATAGCTGCACCAACATGTGTGTGTGTGTGTGTGTGTGTGTGTGTGTGTGTCTCCAACTTGTTTTCCTCATTTGTGCTGTTTTTGAACAGTGAAGTCTCTGAAGGGAATAGAGCTGCCTGATGTTTGTGCAGCCTCACACAGCACAACAATGTCTCTCCACAACACTCAGCCAAGGTGATGTTTGCCACTCTCGAATGCATCTAAGAAACTTCACAAAGACTGGCCGAGGGTCTCTATAAGGCCCAAAACACCACCACATGACTCTCTTTACATTATAATAAATGAAACAGTACAAAAAACATGACATTTTCAACATAATCCAGGAGATTTTTATGTCAGTGTTTTATCAGGACGTCATGTAAAAATGTTATACTGAAGAAAACTTCAAAATTTATTTTTGGTGTTTCACAGAAAAAAAATAAAGTCATACAGCTTTGTAATGACCTGAGGGTGAGTAAATTATTACCCAGTTTTCATTTTTGGGTGAACTATTCTTTTAAAGCTGGACATGTTTCTCAGCTAGTGTGACTCCTGTCTTAAAGGGTAGTTAACATCACTTTATGCCCACAAGCTGACCAGAAAGTCCTCAATCAGCACTGCATGCATCATTCATGTCTTTTCTCTTATTTTAAGGCTTTGCCATGCTAACACATCATTGCAAGCATGCGCGGACCCCTGACTGCCACAAATCAGACCATCGTAAACAGGTATGAAAGGAGTGGACTGTGTCCGTGTGTTGGCATATGGACCACTTTCAGTGTGGAAATTAAACATAGGAGAGCAGGGAAACACACCTCTATTAGCCATTAGCAAGTTAGCAGGCGCAATAGAAGTTCAGAGAGGAATTCACTTTACAGTTGTATTACTTTTGTGTGCGGTTTTTTTAGCACGAAAACCTGCGTCTTATTCATTAACCACCCATAATCAGGTTTAACCGGGTGTTACACGCTCTGAATTAATGATGCGCTAAATTAGAGATGCGCTAAAAGTTATTGTCCTTTTTTTCAGCGCAAAGAAGCCTCTTTTCTATGTTAATTGTGCTTAGATTATGATTTTTTCACAAAACTCAGCACTATTTGCTTGGCACTATTACTGTTGGGCTATTATTTCCCACAGAAAGCAGGTGGTAAATTAAGTTTTATTAAAAAGAGATATTTGTGTCAATTTTCTGATGATCATAGCACCATTAATTCATCACAAAATGATCAAATGATAGAAAAGAGCTTTATAATTAGGCATATATCCAAACCCAAAAGATTAGAATTGTGCCATGTCAATTACGCTCATCACAGTTTTTGGACGAGTTTGCGCTGTTACCTGATACGCAGAATTTATTCAGTGCATTGGACACAGACAGTTCATGCAAATAAACCACACTATTAGTGGGTGCAGTTAATTCTTGTTGAATTCCTCCCTCTTTAAAACAAACACATTAGATAAACTTTAATCTGTCTCGCCTGCTTTCTCTTTCACAAATGACACAAACACCTCTCTGCTTAGGTTGTCACCATTTCCATAATAAGCCAAGTTCAGTTACTCCACTTCCAAACTCCAAGCGCTGTTCACAAGGGACTCTGCATGTATATTAAAATCCTCCACAACTTTCACCAGTAATAAAGTATCACAGAATAATCATTTCCTTTTTTTAATCTGGCACTTTTCCATCTTTCATACGCACAAACACGCACACAGGCGCTCGCACACTTTCCCAAAACAGTGTAACTGGTTTCTTGGGACCTAATTAACATCACCTGTGTTAATTACTGCCTCAAACCAATCAACAGCTTTCCCACTAATTGGGTTTTTTCGCTATCAAGGCCGGAAGTCACCATGGAGACATGTCACCTGAGGCGTGATGTACACACACATACATACACACAATAAAAGGGAACAACCACCAATTTAGGCTTGTTTGCGTAGCCTCATCAACACACACCTTATGGTAGACTTGAGGGATCAACATCGAGCTGTTGTTTTTGAAGCAGGCGATATGAAACGTGCCCAGGTTCGAGCAGTCATGGAGCGCAGCTGCTCGAAACTCTCTCCCCAGAGACTCATGCCAGTCAAGATCCCATGTGTACGCGCAAACGGGGGAGAGCGAGTGTAAATTTGTGCTGTTTTTCCGTGCTTGCCAGTTTTACCTTACATGTGATAGTGTGTTATTGTGTGAAATTATGCAAATAGTGCACAGACATGAGACTGATGATGAGGGTTAAATGGATGAACAGAGATAGTCATGATGTGATAAGATTGATTTTCTTTCTACAGATTCAGTCATATGGACAGTTCTGGCAGGCAGCAGAGCTCCTCTGTGGCCCCATAAATGTGTTGTAAAGTTAGAAGCGCCACAGGGCTGGCCAGCCAAGTTAGAAAGGGCCGTAGAGAATCAATAAGGGCTTGTCAGAGGAAGACACTGTCACACGCACAACTCAGCCATACACACACACACACTTTTATAGTGTATAACCTCTGCTACAATGGGCCTATTATAAATGAAAGTAAGAGAATCAAATTTGTTCACAGACATTTCCTATCTTGTTCCAAACACTCTTTTCCTATCTTTTTAAGTGTTGAATGGGAGGCTAGCTAAAATATGATGCCTGTAATTTATCGATTTGAAATTCTATGGTTGCATAGTTCTTTCAATTAGTCAAACTCCCACTTAGACTTTGGAAAATGATTGTTACTAGAATTGGTGCTATTTTAGTGCATTTCTATCTTTATACTGTGGAAAGCTTTGTTTAGAAAATTTTAATATAGCATTATTGTTACATATTGTTTTGTTTTCTTTCCTAAGAAGGAAATAAGTGCATTTTGACAGGAAAATAAGTATTTATAGAGTAAAATTTCAGCTATCTGTGAAAATCTGTGATTAATCGCGCTTAACTATGAAAAATTATGCCATTAATCGCGATTAAAATTTTAATTGACTGACAGCACTACTAACAATACAACTTCGCTTTTGGTGCCACTCTGTGGACATTTCACTTGGAAACTGGAGTTCACACATGCCTATACGTTCAACAACACTTCCAGCTTCTGCCACTGGGGGCAGCGATTCGAATTATGGTAACCACAGAATTATTTCAGCTGAAGAACTTTCAACTTACTTTCACCGAATTCACAGTGTGATCAGTCTAAAATTTTCTACTGAGCTAAAAGTCATTAGAAGATGCACAAATCATGATTGAAGGGTTGTATGTCTTTGAGTTAAATAGCAAACATTACTTACATCAGCAGGGGTCAAACTATAATTCTAACAAACCGAATTAAGCCTTGCATTATGTTGCAGTTCCTATAAGTTACTGGCCAATTACCAAGTAACCCAAGTAACATTTTTTACTCACCTTAGACACTTGGAGAGATTTATTTTGGATCCTGTGTGTGCATGTGTAATGATCAAATCCTGCCTTTTAATGAAGAATGATGCCTGCCTCATTGCTAATGTGTACAAACCAGCACAAAGGCACAGTGATCTTACCCCTAAAATGCATTAAACATTCCTGTGATGTTCTTAAAGAACCAGCACAGACCAAGTGATCAAAAGTCTTGTGTGAACATTAGCCACTGAAGAGCATCTTTTGACAGCTTTCAGCTATCAGTCCAAAACCTCTCCACACACTTACCTTCGACCCCTGGGAGGGATTTCGGCCCAATCTGGCTACCCTGACCACATGCGTGTGCACCCCTCATACAATATTAAGCACCCAGAATGGAGGTCATAAAAAAGTGGCCAGGCCTCTGCCATTGTAAATTATAAATCACTATTGATTTTCTTCGCTTTTCTTTTGCACTAGCAAGCACCTCAGACTCAATGTGAGACACTACTGGCGGAGAGCACTTTATTAGATTAGGACGGAGCTCTCACTCGTGCACACAGTTTTAACAGCTCTGGGAATGTCAAGGGATAGTCAATTCCCCAAATTCAACAATGATATCACTGCAATAAAAAAAGAGGGCAGAGGTGGTGAAAACAGGAGATGTTGAACTGCAGACAATCAAATACTGGACTAATGCTGTGTTCCATTCAAAATCGGATGTGAAATATTCCTACTTGATATCTCCGGCTTCAGACCATGTAGAAGAGAACGTATAAGGAAACAAAATGACAATGCTATCATTTGATTTGCAGGTGTATGATTATCAACAGAGAAGGTAATTTACAGTGCTTTAAACACCTGCCTCTGCAAACGTTTGGGTTCACAAAAAAAGCCAAGGCCAAGTAAGATCTACTTAATTTTTCACGTTTTTTCACAAAGTTGTAATGTTATAAAATTAAGTAAAATCTACTTAACTTCATGACATAAGTGAGTAAATTTTACTTTTAAACATTTCCATTAGAATAACTTTTACTTACGAATCTGATATACATGGTACTTGAATAAACTTTTAAATGAACATTTTATATGAACATTATACATTTTGAACTTCGCTTATGAACACGTTTAATCATGTACCACATGACATATCAAAAACCATCCACAGGGAAGCTTATTGCATGCTATGTAGTCTATTAGACATCATCACCTTGCAGGGCTCCAGACTGCGACTAAAATAGTCACAAATGCGACCAAACATAAATGATTGCAACAATAATTGAAAATCTAGTCACCGACAGTCGGGATGTGTGCGTTCATATGCGGTTTCGTCAGATATCATCTTGTGAGTTACTGAGTATAGATCACGCACCACCAGTGTGTCTCATGCCGCTTTTCACCCTTTCTGTTGATGAAATGAGCTCGCTGGCTGCATTCAACAACAAACACAGTGCGAGCCATGATGTCCAATTCGTGAACAAATGACTCTTTTGAACCGGGTCTTTATAATGAATTACCCGACAAGAGCTTGTTTGAACTCAGGAGCTCAGGTTAGCAGTTTGAATCAGATTCACTTTCTCAGTGAATCAGCCATCAGTGAGTTCACAACTGGGAACACAGACATTTCAAAATAAGAGTCCCATGTGTATTTCGGGGCTTGTTTATAATTAAAAGTCCCATGTATATTTATATATACAGTATATATAATTATTTAAGATGTGAGATCCGGCTTTTGATACTTAGGACCATTGAGGGACTTGTACACAACTATTACACAAGGTGCAAACATTCACTGATGCTCAAGAAGACAACAAACTACTATATGCATGTTATACTTTATGTAAATACCTGTTATGTAGATTCTGAAAGGCAATACTAAATAAAAAATATATATTTTATCTCCTATATTTGTATAAATTCTGAAAGGGGAATGCAAATTTGTGCACTCAGCTATGCAGTATATACAGTGCCTTGCAAAAGTATTCAGACCCCTGAACAATTATCTCATATTACTGAATTACAAATGATGCAATGAAATTTCATTCTGTTTGATATTGAAGCTGCCAGGTTACACAGATGAAAGAAATTGCCCTAACGAGGACACAATTACTTTACCATTGGCATCTACCTGTGAATCATTAAAGTTGCAATCACAATTTTCACAAAAAACCCATTGCTGAAGGATCATTGGTCAGGCTGTGAATCTGAAGGAAAATGAAGATCAAAGAGCATCCCACAGAAGTTAGAGATAAAGTCATAAAAATGCATAGATTAGGGAAAGGGTACAAAATAATATACAAATGTTTGGATATCTCAGTGAGAATCAATAATCAGGAATCGGAAGCTGCACCACACCACCCAGGCACTGCCAAGAAAAGGCCGTCCCTCAAAACTCAGCGTTATAACAAAAAGGAGACTTGTGAGAGAAGCCACAAAGAGGCCAACAATCACTTTGAAGGAGCTACAGAGTTCAGTGGCTGGGAGTGGAGTAATGGTGCACCAGTCAACCATATCAAGAGCACTGCATAACGCTGGCCTGTATGGGAGGGTGGCAAGAAAGAAGCCGTTACTCAAAAAGTACCATCTGAAAGCACGTTTGGAGTTTGCCAGAAAGCATGTGAGTGACCCAGCTGCGATGTGGGAGAAGGTTGAGTGGTCAGATGAGACCAAGATAGAGCTTTTTGGCCCAAACTCAAAGTGCTATACACTTCCTATGCCTCAAAACACACCATCCCTACAGTGAAGCATGGTGGTGGCAGCATCATGCTGTGGGGATGCTTCTCATCAGCAGGGACTGGACATCTTGTTAGAATTGAAGGAAGAATGGATGGAGCAAAATATAGGGAAATACTGCAAGAGAACCTGCTTCATTCTGCTAAAAAACTGAAGCTTGGGAGGAAATTCACCTTTCAGAATGACAATGATCCCAAGCACAAGGCCAAAGCAACAATGGAGCTCAAGAACAGAAAGATTAATGTCCTACAGTAGCCCAGTCAAAGTCCTGATCTCAATCCTATTGAGAATCTGTGGCACTATTTGAAAACTGCAGTCTACAAGCGTCACCCAACCAACCTGAACAACCTGGAGCAAATCTGCCGAGAAGAATGGGCCAAAATCACTTCATAACTGTGTGCAAAGCTGGTAAATATGTACCCCCAAAAGACTTAAAGCAGTTATTGGAGCAAAATGTGAGTCGACCAAATATGAATGTATGGGGGTTGAATACTTATGCAAGCAAGATATTTCAGTTTTTTTATTTTTCATAAAAATATTTCCCAACAAAAAAAACAGTCACCTGACAATAACTAATTTTGTGTTTTAAAATAAAATATCAATCAGAATGAAATTTTAGTGTACCATTTGTAATTCAGTAATATGAGAGAATTGGTCAGAGGTCTGAATACTTTTGCAAGGCACTGTATATTAAACAACCAATTAATGAGCTATCAGCTGTCTTTTCTATGGCTTTCTATCTTGTTTTTGAACAACAATCTAAATCAAGCAATTCTGTGATATAGCAACTAAAACAGCCATTTGGCTCCTAAATGTTTCAGTTTAGGAGCCAATTGCTCCTTAGTCATTTTTTAGTCTGGAGCCCTGACCTTGAATTACTGGCAATAGAAACAAGATACAGAGACGCGCAGGAAGACCTCAACACTTGGTGCACAAAACACGATGATGGTAATAATCAACAGATCATTTTTTTCATCATGAACAGGTCATTTTAAGAAGAAAATGACCTTCAGACTTCACAAAACAAGAAGTTTCCAAACATAACAACAAAAATCAATGATAACATTGTAAATAAACTTGCAAATAGTGAAACCATGCAAGTTCATTAATTATTCAAGCCCATTGCATGCTGGGAACACCAGCTTTGAAAAGTTAAATAAAATTTACTTATTTTATTTTCCAGTGAAATTTACTTACATTAGCGAATAAATATAACAAGCTATTTTTATTTTATTTATTTTTTTACTTTAGGATCAATACATGATGACGCATTGTAAAGATAACCAACAATCATAAATAATATTCACTTATAAGCTAGATCATTCATTTTACATGCTTGAATTGAGTACAAATGTAGAATTTACTCAATACTTTCAAGTTCAAGCTTAAACTAACTTATTCAGTGTAGAAAGTACTTAATATTTTCTGCTATATTTACCAGTTTTTTGTTTTTGTTTTTTCAGTGTAGCTGACACAATTGCTAACACTTTTAGAAATAATTAAGCAATTTTCCTTGTATTTGACCTGTACATTTGTTTTTTCTTAATTTCCAACATGATGTTTACTGATGTTTACTGTTTACTTTTATAGAACATTAGATGTCAAACTTTTTTTTTTATACAGTATATATTCACACAATGGAGCCTATTCAGTTAATCATAGGTAAACTATTCCAAATTATTTTCTGCTGTTTTCTGTGCTGTTCCGTCATAAAAAAATAAAAAAAAATAAAAAAAAGTTACTGTTTTATGGTATTCATAGAATATTAAATAAATAACATTACATAGAGATTGGTATTTTTATTTTGATGATACCAGCAAATACATCATCAATATTTATAGTGCTCATTATTTTTAAATAGTCAAACTGTTCATGTATTTTACCCTTACTGCTTCTAATAAATTATTTTTCATATAATTTTCTGTGTTGAATTGTGTTGTGAATTTAGAACTTCCACTTACTGACAAAAAAAAAACAAAACAAAAAAAAACAGGCATGAAATTTTGCAACCCCAAATGCCCATCATTGCAATTTATTTTGCAACTATTTTTCAAAAATTCACCCGAAAATAAAATATGCATAAAAATCCCCATCTTATAATCAGTGGCTTTCTAAAAACACTTTCAAGGAGATGTTTTTTTTTTTTTTTTCATCAGTATAAATAATCTTATATAGATGACTTTGGACTTCTTCTTTTGGCTGCTTCCGCTAGGGGTCGTCACAGCAGACCATCCATGATCTGCATTTTTGACTTGGCACAGGTTTACAATGGATGCCCTTCCTGATGCAACCCCCAGTGGCTAGGCAACTCTCACTCACACCTACAGGGTAATTTAGAGTCTCCAATTCATTTAACCTGCATGGGTGAGAACATGCAAGGCCAGGACTCAAACCCAGGACCATCTTGCTGTGAGGTGACAGTGCTAACCACTGAGCCACCTAACAGATATTGACTGCAAGTTTGAAAATGTTCAAGTGACATCATATACCCCCATCTCAGCAAAATTACAGTTGTAAATTTCCACACAAGTATCCATGCTGGAAATCTGACATCAAGTGGCATTCTATTGCAATTTTCCAAATAGAAAATTAGAAATTCTGGATGCAGCAACCTGCATCAGTGCCTAGACCTTCCAGGAAAGCCAAGACTGAATCCCCACCACCCCCTTTTTGTCTCTTTCTCTCTCTCACTTTTTCCCTCTTAAGCCTTCTTAAAAGCACCTTACAGGCTTTAAGAAGCAAAGACCTTGGCAGAGAGCATCTTTCATGTTACAGTGCTGTCTCATTAAAGAATGCTTTGCAGCTTCCAGCCTTCCTAATTCAATTAATGTGTTCAAAGGGGGCTTAACTTCACCACCTAATTCAGCTATTCTTTAGCTACTGTGTTAACAATTAAGCTTGCATCGCCAGGGGTTAAGAAATAGTTGGATCAACAAGCATGTCCCCCCCCCCACCCCCATTGTTTCTCCACTGTGCGCTCCGATAATATTTGGATGCAGCGTGTTTGTATTTCTTTCTAATGTCAAGGGCTTGGAAGTGGACAGCATTCGCGAGTGTGTAACTGAGTGTTAAACTGTATGTTTAATCTCCTCTCTTTCTTGCACTGTTTTCCCAGTCTAAGTGTAATCAAGCTTGTTTGTACAACGCTTCTCGACAGACTCTTGACTGCTATTGGTGCTGTTTGTGTAAACACTAAGGCACTTATCTAATAATTCACTTCAGTCAACCACCTCAGAGAAACATTGGATTTAGAGGCCTCATCGACGTGACTGCCACCCAGCTCTCTGAAGTATCTTTTCTGCCGCCCACTGAGAGTCTTTATCAAGTGTATTGTTTTCACTGCTCAAGATGGTGATGTGGCCATAACAACTGAACTTTTGAAAGGAAATTCATAGGCGTTGCTAGACGCTATTTAGGAGGGCTTTAGCCCCCCCTAATTTCATCACAGCCCCCCTACAAATCTATGAATTTGCAATCAGCACATAAATGTGTGATTGCCCGTTGTGATCTCTTTAAACTGTAGCAGCAGTGAACTACATTAAAGCGTGAGAGTGCTTTGGTGGCTTTCCCACCTGTAAAGACTGACTATGGCACGAGTCAATAGCATTCGAGTGCGGGCTGTGATGGAGCATATCATTGTTTTCACACACTATACACCCCTTCATTGAATTAGTCAGACACTTGAGTTCCAATGAGACAATTCGATACCAAGCGAGGATCAATGTCTGTTGACTGACTGAAGGAGAGGAGGAATGTTGTTCATTTAGTTCAGTAATCTCATTTAATAAGGAAAGGGTTGAATAAATTATGAGTAAAAGTGACTGATGATGACATTATAATGACATCAGTACGTAATTTATTTTTAATTTATTTTTTATAATATTGTTGTCTTTATAGCTTGGTAGGCATGCACAGCAGTTTACAAAATTATAGATTTGCTTTGTTGTCATTTGTGGGGAAAACAGTCTTAGCAGTCTTAGAAGTCGATTTGTAGACATGCACATTTAAAAAAAAGTATAATTAGACTTGGACTTGTTTCGGTCATGCATCACTCTGTGCTTCATCAATGGTTTAATGACTCACTCAAAACACATAAAATACGTTAATTTGTTGCCAGTTGGTGTAAAAATATTTTTTATTTTTTTTTTAAGTTACTACTATAACGTTACTGAACGAATTATGCCAAAAAGAACAAATCGGAACTAATCTTTTAAATGGATTCAAAAGACTTTAGTCACGTGATATGGACAAACAGAGAAACATCTCTGGAGTTAATTCACTCCACTAAATAATGACTAAGCTACAGTAAATGTGACATTTATTGTAATAAAATGTTTTTTCAGTGTTTGATATAACTTTAGAAGTTGTGAAATTGATTCATGTTCTATCATTTTTGTTAATAAATGGAGAACAAACAAAGGAAGTATTAGGACAGACAAAACATGTTGCCAATAATTAGACAATTACGATAATATATGCTTTGTCTATGGTTCTTCAAGCAGTTTCAATTATTTTTTATAATTTTATGTGTGTTTATTATATAAAAAAATTACAATATTCTGAATGAATTTAAGCTGGCTAGCTCAAATGATGTAAACACAGTTTAAAAAAACAAAATACTATTCAGTAACAGAGTGAAATACATAAAATTTGCAAATATTATGGTGTCATTTGGGGCTGAGCCCCCCTAAGATTGAAATCCTAGAATCGCCTCTGACGCTAATGTTGAGAAGATCCTTGGCTAAGTTTAAGTACTTTTTGGCTAATTAAAGGACGTTGACCCACATGGAATCTACTTTTTTGTTTGTTTGTTTGTTTGTTTGTTTGTTTGTTTTAATCTGTGGAGTTATCCGGAATAGATTTAAATACTATAAAATGTGTCAAATGGAGTTGGCAGTACAACACTCCTATTGGAAGATGAAAGTATGATCAAATTAGCAAAAAATATTGAAAATCTTACCTTTAATTTTAAAATGTTATTTAAAACTCTTTCATGTTGAAGAGATGGTGTTTGGTGAAATTTATATTTATTCATTTGGCAGACACTTTTATCCAAAGAGACTTCCTGTACAATGCACTTGAGATAACATTTTATCAGTATGCAAGTTCCCTGGGAATATGTGCAGCCTGATCCCATAAAAATTACATGACTGCGTTGATATTTTTTGGCAAAATTATATTACGTGGTTCATTACACACGTATCGCTGCAGTTCCAATGTCAAATGACCACTGTGTAGTACTAAAAGTGAGTTAAATGTTCTCCCAAACAGAGGTTTGAAAGGTTGTAAAATCTACCTTCCTACCCTAAACCTTAAACCTAACTGACAGGGTCATAAAGAGCAAACGTGTGATGAAAAATGCAATTGATGAAGCTACCACATAATTTTGTGGCGCTTCTATGACACTTTCGACTCATGTCGACTCGTGTGCTCTGCAGGACTTAAACCCCGGTCATTTGCACCACAAATGCAACACTCTATCAGGTGAGCTACCATGCAACATGATCACAATCGAATAAGCTTGTAAATGTAGTTGGTTATATAATGCAAATGTTAAAATGTACCATCTACAAGTCATGCACTACAGTCATTGTGTGAGAAACAGGGTGAAAAGGTGTTTATGAATTGATAATCTGGTGTTTAACTTGTGATTTATGTGAAGGGAATAAAAGTTATTGTTGATGTAGCGCCTCTAGTGTTTATTTTACAAGGAAACTGCTGCAATATGTAAAAACGAACAACGTAAAAGGTATAGTAATGTGATTCTATGAGACCAGGTTGAATATGTGGGTGACCAAGTTCTGGCTTGGGTCCTTTCTTGATGTCACATTCCTTAACCCAACCCCCAATTGCTTTCTGTCACCTCTACAACAGTTTAATCCATAAAAATTCATAAATACCATTTACAAAATCCTTTAGAATGCAATTATAATAATGAAAAGGGGTGGAAGATTTTTGTGTATAATTTTGTGAATGACTGAAAGTCACATTTTGTGGAAATCTTTACATTTTGTTCTGAGACACACGAATACCATGCAGGCCAACAGTCTTGAAAATTGTAATATAAAAACATATTTTATCTTTTTGTTATCTTTATTGCACAGATGTCTCTTGATGGTCTCAGATTTATGAAGACGGTTTATAATCCCCTTCTTTACCTGGTGTATTCTCACAAAATCTTGTTGAGTGACAGCAAAAAAGTCTCATTTGACTTGGAAAAAGCTGGCTCTGGATTCCTGCAGTTGTGTCAGCAGCATTCCAGTTCCACCCGATCCTGCTCTAGATTTCAGCTCAACGCTTCCTCCCCTAACCTCTCACTGTCTCCCTTCACAGAGCCCTCTTCATTAGGATTTTGCAACCATTCTAACACCCTTTCTTCTTTGACAAGGCAGGCAAGTCCTGTTACTGACGCCAAGAAAAAAATTGCTCTAGCAATGGCATGTTGGAGGGCAAGAGCGACCCAAAGGACACAATTATTGCTTTCCATATGTTAACATGTCGAAGAAAGTGTCAACTATTTCAAATCAGTCTCTAACACTCTGCAAACCTGTTTTACCAGCACTTTTCCTCTTCAGCAAGATTCTTGCTACCTCTTTTTCAGTCACTTGTTCAGCACGATACACAGGCAAAAAAAAAAAAAAAAAGAAGAAAAACGCAAGTAGGAAATACCTTTAAAATCAATACGAACAGCTTTCCAAACTGGGTTAACTCAATCCTGCTTTTGTTCACTAGCTAATAACATGGCTAAATGCTGTATACAAGAGGTCAGACGTTACAGAATCAAAAGCTTACATTTAAACTCTTCTAAATAATGGAGCAGTGACAAAACGGTTCAAAATGGAGAAACATATGCTGAATAGAAGAATCCATTCCGCTCGACTATGATCTAAGAGTGGTTAATGTGTCCTATAGAAATGCTAATGTGCCTCTCAAACTAAGAATAATTTCTCCATTGTTTGATGTCTTTTAATATGGAGGACTAAGAGTGGACTCTTCGTGTGACCTCTGGATATACAGAGGTGAAAATTGCAGACAGTAGTCTTAAAAATATGTGAAACTACAGTATGTAGAAAGTAAGAGTGTAGAAAGGGAACATGGAAAGTAATTGCAACTTTAACTCAAGCAATGAGCAAATGCTGGTTAACTGGACATGTTTTGAAAGCCAAAATGATCATCACCAGTATCTAATTCAACCACTATAAGAACACGTCACAGGGGTTCAGACACCAGAAAACACTAAACTTCAAAAACTGGTGTGCCTTTACAAGGCAAAATATGTCATTTTCTATTTAAAAGCAGGATCACATTAACTATTATCCTACAGCAAAAAGATTTTCATAAAGAGGTGGGATGGGGGACTCCATGTCACATAGGTTATGACCATGCATTCGTGTTGTTTTAAGGATAGCTGGACAAAAGGTATTCCTTTGTTTGGTTCATTGGAATAATGAACCAAACATTATTCCAATAATGTTTCATTTTTGTGAAAAAGTAGTTTTGCAAAATGGCTGGTTACATTTTCTGGTCAGGAAAGATTGTTTGAAAAAAGGTGGAGAGATTGTTTGACTGACATGTAAAGCGACCAACCACAATTAGTTGTTTTCATATGACATTTATGGATGGGTACATCTGAAATGTATAGAATTTGGATCCCAACAAAGAATAAAAAGATAAAAAAGGTAGAGCTGTCAAAATTAACGCATTAACGCATATGATTAATTTAAAACGTTTAAACTGTTAATTTGTCTTAATCACGATTTTACCATTAATAAAGCATAAACCAGCAAAAACTCTGGTGGGACTAGGGCAAAACCTTTGCGTTGTGTCTGCCTGGAGTCATTACATTGATACACACACAACAACACAAACACAATAGTGATGAAAAAGGACCTCTTAACACTATTTGTATGTACGAAACAAGCCCAGATGGGACTTGTGACGAAACTTTGCAGCCTGTGTAAGGCACAATTTAATTACCACAAAAGCATGTCAAGTCTTAACTATAACCAAAACACAGAATGAGAAGGTTTTGTCTGCAAGCACTTTTCATGTGGAGTTCAAAGCAGCACTCAATGCTGGTGTTGACGCCCTGGCATGAATCATGAACGCAGCTTCACAATTGCTGTAGCAAAACGGATAGCCACAGTCTGCCGGCAGATTAAAAGAAGAGAGTTTAAAAGATTTAATGCACATTGCAATGAATATGCTATGGGGAGACAAGTTCTTTCAATTAGTCAAACTCCCACTGAGACTTTGGGAAACGTTTAATGTTATTTGCATTGGTGCTATTTTAGTGCATTTCTATCTTTATACTGGGGAAAGCTTTGTTTGGAAAATGTTAATAAAGCATTATATTATTACATATTGTTTTGCTTTCTTTCCTAAAAAAGGAAATAAATACATTTTGACAAGAAAATTATATATAGAGTCTAGAGGTCGACCGATATATCGGTTTTGCCAATTAATCGGCACCGATAACAGATTTCTGGAACTATCGGTTATTGGCCAAAATCCACACCGATAGATTTTCCCGTTGCATCCGCTGTCGTTATACAGTATGAGAGCGGCCTCTAGAGGCAAAATAAAAACTATCGCTTCACTGATGCCTTGTGGTGTTTGTTTTGACATGTGAGACTACACTCTGTATGAAGCGGAACACTTCAGATGCAGATTTAAAACATCAACAACGAAAAGGTAAGTATACAGTACACTACAGTACACATTGTCATATCATTATAAAGTAATTAATTTGTTGACTAGATGCTGCATTAATAGAGAACAGCAGTATGTTTGCCGAAAAGGCTGAGAGGACGCTAACATTAAAGCTAACCTCAAGTGGTTAGAACAATGTGACAAAAATACACGCAAGTCCTACCCAAATGTTTAAATGTCACGTTTGTTACCATCTATTACCATCTATTTGCATTAGTTTATATCCAGCTGGTCACGTTTATGCATTTGTTAGCCAGTTAAGTTTCATATTTAAAGCTAGTTACATGAGAAAGCAAATTAATATCTTCATGCAGCTGAGAGAAACGTATAAACAAATCAGAAACGCATCTGATTGCAATAAAAAAAAAATATCCTCACAGTAATAAGATGACTTCAGATCGATCACATTCTTGCACTAAAAAAGGCTAGACACAGCGCAACAAATACAGTTTAACAGAAAGCAGGTGTCTCAATATGCTTTTAAAGATCTTTTTAATTAAACACATCATCTAAAAAACAGCGCTCCTGCACGAGATGCTGAATAAACAAAAACAAAGGGAAACAAAGATGTTTGTCTACCATGCGTTTACATAGAAAAACAAATGGATGGTTGCAAAAGTGTTTGGTGTGAACAGCCTCTTACAGTAGGTGGAGGTCTTTGGCCATTGCGTCTTGCTCTCTTATAAGTGTTTCTCAGATTAAGCAATGAGTTGTTTAAATGCTTTGTCAGGAAAGATGTTCAACTTGGAAATGTGTGTCTTGAGATCCTCGCGTTCGGTTCCAGTCTGTTGTGTTCCATCTGTTTGAACAGCCCCTGGCCTGGGCTCATAGTCTGAGCCGCCTCACCACCGAGTTCAGCCGAATACCACTGCTATCTGTGAATATTGCTACTTTACATACAACTGTACTGAATAAAAAACAATGTGGTATTTCACTGTTATTATGAAGCTTGAGTCTGGAGTAGTATGTATCAGTGCAAGTGTAACACATTGTGAACTGTCTATTGAAGTGTTTCCCCCATCATTTTAATTTTGACTTAACATTTGAGAATATGGACTGACTAAAACTTTGTATTTATTTATTTTATGCACATTAGTTGAAATGTTAGTTTTTAACAGCCAGGATTGGAATGTTCTCTGCAATAATATAACGGTGCTGTATGGTTTATGTATTTATTGCGCCCTCTTGTGGACTAAGGAAACAATGTCATTTTAAAAATCAGCTGACTTTAAAATTAGAATATTAGTACATTTATATTAATATTTATAAATATATTTCATTTTAAAAAGTACAATACATTTTCATAGTTCATTCAGTACTGTTTATAATAAAGTTCAGCACTATTTTACTTTGAGTGTTATTTTTTCAGTTGATTAATCGGTTATCGGCAGGTACTGCCCAACTTAGTTATCGTATTGTTAAAATCCACTATCGGTCGACCTCTAACAGACTCAAATTTCAGCACTTTAAAAATCGGCGAATCTCGCAATTGCTATTTTTTATCCTACAATTTCGACTATATTTCTGGCAATTGTGAATTTATATCAGATTTAAAGTCGCAATTGTGTGATACAAACTTTTTTAGTTTCTACGGGAAATAAAGTCGCGATTGTGAGTTTATATTACTCAATTGCCAAAAATAAAGTGATAACTGTGAGATATAAAGTGAGAATTAAATTTTGTATTGTTTTATTTTGAGATGGGATGAATGCATCATAGAAATTGGATATACAGTACCTCTAGAGCATCCATTTCTGCTCAGTATTTTGTTTACTTGCTACTAAATGTCTCAAACAAAACTATTGAAGACCTTTCAAAGATTCAATGCCATGAACCTTGCAAACTTTGTCAAATCCAACATCTAGTTCTTCCTCAGAAGTACATGTAATGACGACTTAATACTTTGATGTCTAAAGTTTTGTTCAAATGTCCAAATTTCAGCCAAAAACACTGGAGATTTGATGGTAATACATAATATATGCAATATTATGATTATAACAGCATGTTTGATCTATACATGGGGGCAGAGCCCAGGTGATACTGGATATCACTGGTACAGGAACACAACCCAGACTTTGCTTCAAACATGAGATGGAGACACAAGGAAAAGAGCCAGAGAATGACGATAATTACAAGAGGAGTTGATACTCAGAAACTCACAGCCCAACAGATTCCAACACAACATCATACACTCATTTGCTCACCTTCCCATAATTACACCCTCCCTCCATCTCTCTTACTTGTCTATCATTTCTCTCTCTATCTCTCTCTCTCTCTCACACTCTCGCTCTCTCTCTCTCATTGTCTCTGTCAGTCTTCATCATTCAGCAACTATTATGTGATGCATAAAACTAAAACATAAATTAAAACATAAATTTGATCTGCCTCTTAATATGGATTAGAGCAGCATAGAAAACATCATCCAGTTTACCATAACTAATCATTTGAAAGGCCTCTAATTTACGATTAATGCTTACAGGCAGGCCCACATAGAATCTGCGCCTTCAGATTTCCATAAAATTGAAACGCCTGTTATTCATAGAATTCTACAAATCCTGCAGCCCTATTCTTTTTAAGTGTTTGCATATTAAATATTTTGTTTTATTTTATTATTTTTTCAGCTATCAATAAGAGTGTAGAACTCTCCAAAGAGTGTAAATCAACTCCAAATGACATTGTGACGAGGAGGAGGGTGTGGCTGGGCCTAGACAATGCACGCCCAGCGCTGAATTGTCATAATCAGCTGGGAGGGGGATAAAGACAAGCTGGGAGCGCCAGTTCGAGAGAGAGAGAGAGAGAGAGAGAGAGAGAGAGAGAGACACATGGCTGCGCTCCGTGTGTGTGCATGTGCGCGCGCGCGCACGCGTGTATGTTAATGTTTGTTTGTTGTTTTAAGTTCAGTTATGTCATTAAAGTTTTGTTGCTTGCTCAGCCAGTTCCCGCCTCCTCCTTGCCCATCCTTTACCTGTTACACTGGTGCGAAAATCCGGGAAGGAGGAGGGATGTGCTGTCGGAGAGCCCTCACCGCTGTTGGAGGGTCGCAACGCTGAGGAGGTATGGTATGGTGGTACTGGAGCGGTTCGCCAGGAGGCAGAGGAGCCCGCTGTCGTTCGCCAGGAGACGGAAAAGCCACTGCCATTCGCCAGGGGGCGGAGGAGCTCGCTGCCGTCCACCAGGAGGCAATGTCCAGTGCCATCACTCGGTGTCATGGAGGACCGCTGCCAGCTGGCCGAGGACCAGGCGACAGTGTGTCCGGGAACAAGCGAGCCAATTCTCTCTCTCTCTCTCTCTCTCTCTCTCTCTCTCTCTCTCTCTCTCTCTCTCTCTCTCTCTGTCTCTCCCCTTACTCTTTCCCTCTTCCCTCTCCCTCCCCTCGTCTCTCCCAGGGCTCCAGAGAGGCAGGGAAGACCTGCCGGTGGAAGGACGGCCAGAAGGGCAACACCTCCCCTCCAGGAAGGGAGGGGAGTACGTCATGCCAGAGGTCTCCCCGGCCTGAATCGGGCAGTGGAGGAGTTTGACGAGGAGGGCGTGGCAGGGCCGAGATGACGCACGCCCAGCGCTGAATTGTCATAATCAGCTGGGAGGGGGATAAAGATGAGACGGGAGCGCCAGTTCGAGAGAGAGAGAGACACACGCAGCCGTGCTGTGTGTGTGTGTTTATGTTTGTTTTATGTTGTTTTAAGTTATATCATTAAAGTTCCGTTGACTGCTCAGCTGGTTCCCACCTCCTCCTTGCCCATTCTTTACCTGTTACAGATATATTTACCATATTTAAATTCCAATATACAGAATTCCCCAGATTTTCCCTTAAAATCAGAACAGAAGAAGCATATGTCTGCAGATTCCATTTAGCCCTTCATATAGCTTGTGAAATCACACACACACATACATTCTGGGTCCACATACAGTAAATCATAAACAAACTCAAGGCTCTGTTAGACGGCAAGATGAGCTGTGCTGAACAAAAGCGAGAGGCCAAAGTGAAGAACTTTGACATGGTTTTCATCTGCAAACTATTTTTTTGCGGAGCCAAGAAAACAAACATTTCAGAGCAGCCATTTAACTGTTTGCCATTAGTGAGAGCGAGCGAAGAAGAGAGAGAGAAAGATGAGAGAAAATCACAAAGGCCCAAGTGTTATTTAAACCAGTCTGCCACAAAACACAGCGATAAATAAACCCATTGTTGTTTTTGCTTTAACTCGAATGCAAGTGCACTGTAGAGACACCGCAAAAGAGGCTAAATGTTCTTTGTCTGAAGAACAGAGAGAGAAAAAAAACATCAAGACTATCATTCTTCTGACTATCGTCTTTTTCAACACCAACTGCAGTTGTAGCAGAAAGCACAAGAAACATCTTAGCACATCTTGCATTGAAAAGAATAATTAGCTAAAAAAAAAAAAAACAACTCTCTATCTTTAAAACCATTAGCCATAAAATTGAACAACAACATAGAACTTCGGTAGGAAGCTCGGTGAGACTAACATGAATAAAAAACACCTAGAATTTTATTGTTGGGAGTGAATAGGTTGGTACATACTATACAAGATTTTTGTTACAATTATATAAATATATCTATGTGTAGGATTGCTTGTTTCTTCTGTTGTGATTTAAACTCATGTTGTTTGTTTCTAAGTTTGGAACCACTGGTGATGTGTGGCAAATTGCTTCTTATGAGAAACAAATGTTGGCACAGCAGGAATTCCCAGGAATTTAATAGCAACGAGAATAGAAAATATGAAAGCCTTGTGTTTTCATCGATATAATGTATATGAAATCATGAAATTGAAATTCATGAACAAAGTTATTGACTGCTCCTTAATTATTTACTCTATATGATACTTTCAAAAATACCATGGTCTTACTAGGTTAATATTTTTTAAAAAAAAGACAAAATACCATGATAAATAAATTAAAAAAAAAAAAAAAAACTGGTACTGCCCTGGGACCATGTAAAATAAATAAAACAAACAAACAAACAAACATAAATATTTTTTTTTTTTTAAATGACATTACCTTGGTACCAGTTAAAAAAAATATATTTTATATATATATATATATATATATATATATATATATATATATATATATATATATATATATATATATACACTACCATTCAAAAGTTTAGGGTCACTTACTCATTCTTTTTTTTTTTTTTTTTCACATTTTAGAATAATAGTAAAGTCATTAAAACTATGGAATAACATAAATGGAACTATGGGAATTATGTTGTGACTAAACAAAATCCAAAATAAATCAAAACTGTGTTATATTTTAACATCTTCAGAGTAGTCACCCTTTGCCTAGAATTTGCAGACATGTACTCTTGACATTTTCTCAACCAACTTCTTGAGGTATCACCCTGGGATGCTTTTTAAACAGTATTGAAGGAGTTCCCATCTATGTTGGGCACTTATTGGCTGCTTTTCTTTATTATTTGGTCCAAGTCATCAATTTCAAAAACTGTTTTTTTAAATTACATTGTAGTTTTATAATGAAATAAATTAATATGGTGGCACAATTATATTTTTGTCTACAAAACTAATTTCAAACATTTAAGCATATGCCTTCAGATCAAAAGATTTTTAAGATCATGAGAAACATTTCAGTCAAGTGTTTCAAAACTTTTGACCGGTAGTGTATAGATATATATAACAATAAAATGACTATGGTACAAAGTAAAACAAAACAACAAAAAAACATTTATCATTGCAGTATATGGTACTTTAATTTTAATACTATGCTAATACCATGTTTTTGTTTTTGTTTGTTTTTTTTACTTGGTGCCATAATAATTTTGTAAATATTTATTTATTTGTAATTTTTTTACATGGAACCAATGTAATTCTGTGTTTGTTTGTTTTTGTTTTTTTACATGGTCCCAGGGCAATACCATTTATTTATTTTTTACAAGTATTTTGACTTTTTTTAGATGAACATAGTAGTACCATGGTATTCTTGAAAGTACCTTGTAGTATTATATAAAAACTGTGATGCATGAATATGGTAATCTTTCAGTTCCGTGGTGGATATCAAACTAGGGTGAATTCAGTTAAATAAGGCCACTTTTTGACTGTACAACCTGAATTCACCCTACAATCTGATACAATCCCTGTAACAGGGTACCACCATAGTAGTGTTTTGTAAGGGTAATAAATTACAAAATATTAATTAATTTAAATAATTAATATTTTGTGTATATATATATATATATATATATATATATATATATATATATATATATATATATATATATATATATAGGATGAATATCAATGAAGGAACCCACTGTAAAATATTGTCTAACAGACACTGTTTATGATTCTCCTAGATGATGACAGTGTTGCAGTAGGTTCACACTAATGCTTGGTACCAGATTTGGCCAACATGTGGACATAATGAGGCAGGTAATTGGCCGAGCATTATAGAGAAACGTAGAGATGCATTTTGAGCTAGGAACACACGAGCCGTTTTGGTTCAGCAGTCTTTTAAAGAGCTGCAGCAAAGCTTGAATGTAATGCATTCCAGAGCAAGCTTTAAAATCTCTCCCTGGGCGAAACGTTAAAGCAGCATGTGCTTTTAATTAGACGTATAATTCAACAAATATAAAACAGTTATAATCTATTAAGCACACTCTCTTTGCCCGGAAGAAAATGTGAATTCTGAAAGGGGGGAAAAGAATGACAAAGGTTTCAGAAATGTTAATGATGGTGAAAAAGGAATATTTTACATTAAATATGTGTATATGTGTGTGTGTGTGTGTGTGTGTGTGTGTGTGTGTGTGTGTGTGTGTGTGTGTGTGTGTGTGTGTGGTAATTGACTGCATGTCACAGGTGCTGTTGATAGAGCTTAACATGTATTTAACCCAAAATATTATATTAAATACTTTTTATTTACTTTTTACTTAATGTTTAACAAACTTTCTATTTCAAATAAAGAAATGCACTGAAACTGGTACAATGATACTGACTCTGATACTCTTCATTTGTTGCAATATGATCTCTGACATTATGCTTTACAGTATGAATTATAAGATTTGACTCATTATCTCATGCTGCATTTTGCTCATTCTGAAAAATACAAGAAAAAGAAAATAGTCAAGTACACCTGTTAAAAATGTTTTTTAAAAAGTATTTGGCCTCTTTTTATTGTTAGGTACATTACAGAGATGCAGAAATGGTTGGGAGAAGAAGAGGGATAATGCAAGCCAGACTGGAACTCTTGCTGCCCACATGAACACGCCAACGTTTCATTTGCTATGCCACAGCTCCAAAATCTAAATTTCTGCATATTAGGGTGCCAATAAATAAAGAATGTTTTAAATGAATCAAACTGTTGAGCCCAAGTAACCAAAACTCCTTAAATGTTTTGCATAAAATAAAAGATTTTTCTATGGGTATAACTGGAATGACATTAACACCATAATGCAATTGAACAATCATCTTTTGATTTTTACAGAAAATGATAAATATCTTAACAGCTCCACATAAAACATAGCTCTTGGAATTGTAGAGGCACAGCACACTCTCAGATTTGATGAATGTTTTTGGGTGACCCTGACATATTACGATGTGTAGTTGCCTGTTGATATGGCAGACTTATAAACTGTGAGCACTGGGATCTAAAAGTTTCCCACACAAATCATTTCCCTCCTAAATACTCCATTTATGTGTTTACCCACACACATGCTGAGGAACTGAGTTTGACCGAAGAGCGTTAACTCAGTGATGCTGGGTAAATCAACACCCAACTAAGACACCAAGTTTGCTGCAAGACATTATTTTGGTTGTCCATGTTTACTATGAAATCGACATGTTGCTACCAAATGTTCCTGTACTCTGACATCGACCCAATTCTGCTGAATTACTGACAAGCTCCATGTCCTAACAGACATTTTTGCATCAATTCAAATGTGTTCTTCTTTTCCTGACTCTGCTACTGACTCTGCAGGCTTGGAGAGACTGCAGAGACATGGGTTCTGGTCCCAGTGAAACCAGGTAGTAATCATGTCATATAAACAATGATAAGCGTGATTTAGATTGCATTTTTCCTTCAAAATTACATTTTTACTCCACTGACGGTTAGGTTTAGGGTTGGGGTTTGGGTTAGGGCATATGGTCAATAAAATATACGTTGCAGTTGACTGTACAGTTGTGCTCAAAAGTTTGCATACCCTGACAGAAATTGTGAAATTTTGGCATTGATTTTGAAAATATGACTGATCATGCAAAAAAACTGTTTTTTATTTAAGGATAGTGATCATATGAAGCCATTTATTATCACATAGTTGTTTGGCTCTTTTTTAAATCATAAGTTTACATACCCTTGAATGTTTGGCCTTGTTACAGACACACAAGGTGACACACACAGGTTTAAATGGCAATTACAGGTTAATTTCAAACACCTGTGGCTTTTTAAATTGCAGTTAGTGCCTGTGTATAAATAGTCAGTGAGTTTGTTAGCTCTCACGTGGATGCACTGAGCAGGCTAGATACTGAGCCATGGGGAGCAGAAAAGAACTGTCAAAAGACCTGCGTAACAAGGTAATGGAACTTTACAAAGATGGAAAAGGATATAAAAAGCTATCCAAAGCCTTGAAAATGCCAGTCAGTACTGTTCAATCACTTATTAAGAAGTGGAGAATTCGGGGATCTCTTGATACCAAGCCAAGGTCAGGTAGACCAAGAAAGATTTCAGCCACAACTGCCAGAAGAATTGTTCAGGATACAAAGAAAAACCCACAGGTAACCTCAGGAGAAATACAGGCTGCTCTGGAAAAAGACAGTGTGGTTGTTTCAAGGAGCACAATACGACGATACTTGAACAAAAATGAGCTGCATGGTTGAGTTGCCAGAAAGAAGCCTTTACTGCACCAATGCCACAAAAAAGCCCGGTTACAATATGCCCGACAACACCTTGACATGCCTCACAGCTTCTGGCACACTGTAATTTAGAGTGACGAGACCAAAATAGAGCTTTATGGTCACAACCATAAGTGCTATGTTTGGAGAGGGGTCAACAAGGCCTATAGTGAAAAGAATACCATCTCCACTGTGAAGCATGATGGTGGCTCACTGATGTTTTGGGGGGGTGTGAGCTCTAAAGGCACGGGAAATCTTGTGAAAATTGATGGCAAGATGAATGCAGCATGTTATCAGAAAATACTGGCAAACAATTTGCATTCTTCTGCACGAAAGCTGCGCATGGGACGCTCTTGGACTTTCCAGCACGACAACGACCCTAAGCACAAGGCCAGGTTGACCCTCCAGTGGTTACAGCAGAAAAAGGTGAAGGTTCTGGAGTGGCCATCACAGTCTCCTGACCTTAATATCATCGAGCCACTCTGGGGAGATCTCAATCGTGCGGTTCATGCAAGACGACCAAAGACTTTGCATGACCTGGGGGCATTTTGCCAAGACGAATGGGCAGCTATACCACCTGCAAGAATTTGGGGCCTCATAGACAACTATTACAAAAGACTGCACACTGTCATTGATGCTAAAGGGGGCAATACACAGTATTAAGAACTAAGGGTATGCAGACGTTTGAACAGGGGTCATTTCATTTTTTTCTTTGTTGCCATGTTTTGTTTTATGATTGTGCCATTTTGTTATAAGCTACAGCTGAATATGAATCCCATAAGAAATAAAAGAAATGTGTTTTGCCTGCTCACTCATGTTTTCATTAAAAATGGTACATATATTACCAATTCTCCAAGGGTATGCAAACTTTTGAGCACAACTGAATTACATCATTTACAACTAAAATCAGCTCACTTTATAGCTCACTTTTGGCACCACACTGTGGACATTTCACCTGGAAACTGGAGTTCAAGCATGCCTATACATGATTCAACAACACTTCCCGCTTCAGCCACTGGGAGTAGTGGTTTGAATTTTGGTCGCCGAATTCACAGTGAGATCAGTCTGGAGAACTGGACTAAACTTTTGTTTAAGTATTTTTTACTGCGCAGAGAAATATGCAACTTACACACAATAATTAATGAATGATACTGTACCCACTGTCACTACAAACTACACAGTTGGTGTGCTCATTAGGGCAAACAAATGTGGAGATTTCCCACAAAGTGATGAAAACTAGGAAAAACACACACGCACTACAAAGAATGCAAAGTGAAGGTCAGTGTGGTTAGTTGTAGGGGAAACGCTGTCTCTCCTGCGTTGCGCACAGCACAGGTTTTCCTACTATTGTCATGGGCAAGATTGATAACGGCGCTTATTACAGCCAAGCAATTGTCAGCTTTTCCTGGACAAATTATAAAAAGAAACAAAAGAAATCCACACGCCCTGTCGTTGTAACTGAGCTCTGGAGAACTGTTCCCTTTCGCTTCTCACTTCATTCTTTCTCTCGAGAACGAGGAATGTTGGCATGCTGCGGAAAAACACATTGCTCAGAGAAATAAAAAAATATTTTCACATTGCATGTTAGTGTTTGCCGTGCTGTCAACACATAATGTGAACGCGTTGAGTGCTCTTCACCTCATATGATACGTTTTATTCTACATCTGTACGTTCTCTCCTCTGCGTCCCTCTAGAAGTCTTATACATCTTTATTACTGCTAGATTCTTTCCAATGTTGAAATTTCCAATGCAAAAGCAGAGAGAATACTTTTCCTACAGTATTATTTTAGAATTTCTGCACAATGGCCCCAATATATTGACCCATTTGAGGACAGGGAGTTTTTTATTTTTTTTTTTTTCAGATATAGTTTTGCGTTCCCTCTCAATATTTTCCCCACAAAACCTTTATCCACCGCTTACCAAAAATTAACTAATTTTTTTAATTAATAAATATTTTTACTACAGTAGCCATAGTTGAATATGATATTTGTGGTATAACCATAGTTACCACAAAATGTTCCATGGTTTTACTACAGGAACTATAGTTTAACTATAGTATTTGTAGTAAAAACCATAACCACAAAATGTCCTATTGTTTAAATATAATGACCGTATTTTAACCATGATATTTATGGTAAAACCATAGTAATAATACAGGGGAAAAAAACAATATTTAAAAACAAATTATAATCGTTCTGCCCAAAAAAAAAAAAAAAAAAAAAAAAAAAAAAAGGGGTTACCACTGTTTTACTATAGTAACATCATGATTAATTTGTGGAACATGGTTTTTAAAACCATGGTTCATACTACAGATAATAATGGTTACATGGTTGCTGCAGTTTTACTATAGTGAAACCATGGTTAATTTTTGTAAAGGCATGTTTTTTTGGTGGAAACCATGCTTTTAAAACATATACTTGTACCACAAATTATGGTGCTGCTATAGTAAAACTGTAGTAATCATGTATTTATTATTATTATTATTATTATTATTATTATTATTTACTTTATTTTTTGTAAAATGATTAATATTTTCACTAGCACCGTTTTGGTTTTCCCCTATTATTACTATGGTTTTGATAATAATATCATGGTTAAAATAAGGGTACTGTAGTACAGCCATGGTAAATTTTGTGGTTACTATGGTTTTACTACAAATACCATATTTTAGCTATGGTTACTATAGTAAAATCATTGTTAATTTTTGTAAGGGTATTGCGAGGGAATGAGGGAACACAAAACTTTCAGAAAATAAATACCTCCCTGCCCTCTAAGGGGCTTTGTCCTAATATTGGACAATTAATCCACACTTACAAATGTCATTGCATTAGACAACAATATAGATTTTTTTTTTATTATTATTATTGAGCAAGCACTTGCCAAGAAAAACATTTAGCAAAAAAAAAAAAAAAAAAAAAAAAAAAAAAAGGTTGTTAATAAAATAAAACAACAGATATACTGTTCAAAACTAATACAAAAAATATTTGCCCACTTTCTGATAGGAAACTCATCCTTGGGATCTGCTGGTTAAATGTAATTGCAAAAATGGCTCAGAAAAGTGAAGTCAGTCCTGAGAAAAGGTCTGGATTTTTTTTTTTTTTTTTTTTTCTGCAGATATCACTTGGTTTGAACTTGGATAAAATGCAACAAGATTTTTACATTTTTAGTATGGCTTAATTGTCCAAATAGTTTTTGGGCAACTGTAGCTATATAAATTATTAAAAATGTGGACCAAGTAAACAATGTAACTGTAGTCTGTGTTATTTCTTTGATTTGGCCTCTACTATCACCCTTACCATATGCTCAATGTCAAATAAGGTGTATGGCACCATGCCCATTAGAGCAGCGTCTGATCGAGTCCCGGTGTTGTACAATCGCATAAGGGCCTGGCGTGATGGATTGAGCTGTAAGGAAAGAGAGAGGTCTGCTGTATATCATTCACCTACAGCCAAAATGCAAAACCACAGGTCCCCTACTGACAGCTTCATTGTATACTGCTGCTGTTGGCCGTGGGAATGCTACGAGTCTCTTCAGTTCCTTAATGTTTTGAAACTGTATACCAAATTATGGCTTTTGCTTTTCTTGAATGGGTTGAATTCAGGTATGGGAGTAATTGTGGGCTTTAAAATCTTTGATTAAAATTGTGCATATTCAAACTTGGAACGTCACATTCTATTACGAAACTTAAGAGAAGTAATGGTGTTTTTTGTTATTGACGTCAAACCTGATGCAAAACTTCTTTACGTATCAACTTTGGTGATGACAGAATTTTCATTTTTGAATGAACTTTCCCTTTAAGAGTTCACACTCAAACCTGAACTATACACAGATGTCCTGGTAGCATCTTTTCTGTAGGACCCTTTAACTAGACAACAAGTGCTAACTCCCGTGTGTTTATTTCTGTCTGTCTATTTCTGGCTGCTTATATCACAAACTACACTACAAAAACACAACCCTTACCCCCACACAAAAAAGGGAGGGTTTAGAACCCTAAAGTCCCTGGGGGAACACATTCCTCTCCATTAGCTGATCTGAGCCCACTTCCTGTGGGAGTAGGTCAGCCGCCATTGCTCTTAGAGCCAGGGCCCTCTAGAACAGGAAGTAATCCAACGAGTAGAAGAATTCATCATTCAGAGCCCATCCACACATCTGATGGCGACAGGTTGACGATTTCCCGCCTCCATCAAAAACACAAACAAACACACTTCGTCCTTATCTGAGGTCTGACCTCTGCACCTCTGTCTGTTGATAAGGTCTAAGTGAGAGGATGTGCATGAGAGAAGGCAGTAAGGTAATTAGATTGTCTCTAGTACTATTGCACAGTACCTCAACTGATAAAGTGTTTTAGTAATTGTAATGCAAAGGATGTCGAGTGTCACGAAAGTGTCAGAAGCAGCATAAAATGGTGTGGTTGCTTCAGCAATTGTGTTTTTTATTTCATATTTACTTTTATGACACTATTAGCTTGGTTAAGATTTGAGGTTTAGTGTAGGGATGATCGTTTAGTTAATGTAAAACTCAATAGAGCATTAACCTTACAAACCTCTTCTGTTTGGGAGAAAATTTAACTCGCTTTTAGCACCACTTAGTGGACATTTCACCTTGCGATACATGTACGGAACCACATTATATCATGATTACAATGTCGCCACAGTCATGTAATTTTATTTTTTCTTGACCTATAAGAAAGTCAATGTTATGTCACAGGAAGAGGTAAGGGAATCAGATTTTCTGTTTGTGCCAGCTCTGGTGGGTGACCCAAGCCCTTTTTCCATTGTCAGAACTAAAATGTACATGACATATGGAACTACCTGCACCACCCAAAGATTATAGTATTTTTGTTGTTTTTTGTACAAAGCTAGGACCAATACCTCCAAACTAAATTTTAAATTTTCTGACAAAAATTGACTTACCAAGCTCCACTTTAAAGATAATGGAAGTTCAGTCAAAAGCTA
This sequence comes from Myxocyprinus asiaticus, assembly GCF_019703515.2. NCBI lineage: Eukaryota > Metazoa > Chordata > Actinopteri > Cypriniformes > Catostomidae > Myxocyprinus > Myxocyprinus asiaticus. The sequence goes on along the minus strand of NC_059381.1, from coordinate 30,741,815 downwards.
ACATCTTGCAGCAGATCTTTAGTACTTTGGTGCACAATGAGTTGGTATCACATTTTAAAACAGATACTACAGTAGTAACCAGCCAACACCTTTTTCCAACCGCCAATCTGCATCCTTTCAAAGTGTTTGTGCAAATCAACTGTGCCTTTGACCCTCCGGCGTTGACAACTTCCCAGTGCCCTATGCCAGACATTTCCAGCTATTCCTGACCCCCATCTATCACCTGAGACAAACCTTCACACTCTTTGTTTCAAGATCCTTGTTTGGCACACATGCCTATTCTTCATGGAATTACCTCACAATGACTTTTATTAATAGCTTTGAACTCAACCACATGCTTAAAAAAAACACCTCCCTGCTGAAAAAACCCAACTTAAACAGGTAGTTTTGGAGCATGGAAGCTGGTCTAAGCATTGGTAGACCATCTTGGACCAGCAAAGAACCAGCTACCAGCCTATTTTTAAACTGGGCTTGCAGCAAGAATGGATGTGATTATTTTAAGTAAGTGCCAGCAAGGACAAAGCCCCTACAATCTCTACTGTTTTCCACAGACTAAACCATCTGGGTGTTAAAGATTGGTTGTTAATCTTCCTTGATTTACAATCTTAGACTGCTAAATTACAGGTCAGATGCCTAACGGTGGGGACACAAAAAAATGGTGTTTATGCGGCGGCGCTGATTTGCCTACATAATATCCAGCCGTGCTCTGACATTAAGAGATGAGGCCTTTGCTGAGGAGACTGTCTAAACAAATCACAGGATGCGTTAAAACAAACCAGCATGTTGTGACTGGAGCTCACGTAAAACGTCTCAGTTTCTCAGCCTGTTTAGAAAACAAACCTTCTCCAGCCAGAAACCATGAGGAAATCTGAAATCCGCGGGTTCGTCTCAGCTTGTCTCACGACTACGAATCCATGCCACTAGCTTGTAATTTCAGAAAGGTTGATGGGGGCAAGAGTAGGGGGCAAATACGGAGCATGGCTTGCATGTTGTGGGTAGGTGATGAGGGTTCCTAGGAGGAGGATTTTCCCTCAGTCGAACAACAGAACTGCACCAGAACATGACCTGAATTTATGATCTAGCTGTTGAGGGTTAGAAGGAAAGCTCAGATACAGAAGCCATGACATGGAGCACTCTGCATGCAGAGATGTCCGTGGTGACTTAAACAAACAAATCAAAAAGCTGTCTTTGTGATGGTGGGTGAGTTTGCGTTATGGTTTTGTGTCTCTCAGTTTTGGTAAAGATTTGGGAGGGGGAACAATCTTAACCCACAGATCGTTAGACGGGAATAAATCCCTCTTTGCTGCACAGTAATTTAACCAATTAGGGTCTCACTGTTGGATGTTACATAAATTATAGGTCCACAGGACTAGAAAAACAAGACTTGTGATTTATGCCTGTTTGTTTACAATTTTAGAGGAATAAAAATGTCCAAATGATATCAAAATTGACCCTATTTACTTTCTTAATACATATTTCTGGACTTAGTGTGCAGGACGGCTCCATTCTGATATGGAATGCCCACTTTTCATGATCCAATGAACGTACATTTTTTTATGTTTTAATATTCTGTTAATATGGTCTTGATCTTTTTCACAATTGTGACTTTATAAAGATATAAAGTCAAAATATAAAGTTGCAATTGCGAGATATAAAGTAGCTACTATATCTCGCACATTATATCTTGCAATTTCAACTTTATATCTAGAAATAGCAAATGAATTTCTCTTAATTGCAACTTTATATCTTGCAATTGCGAATTTATTGCTCGCTTTTTTGACTATTTTTCACAATTGCGAGTTTATAAAGATATCAATTCAAAATATAAAGTTGCAATTGCAAGATATAAAGCAGCAACTATATCTCACACATTATATCTTGCAATTTCAACTTTATATCTAGCAATTGCAAATTAATTGCATATTGCAACTTTATATCTTGCATGTTCGACTATTTTTCACAATTGCAACTTTATAAAGAAAAAAGTCTCAATTGTGAAAAATGTTAGAACATTTTTTTTACAATTGCGACTTTATAAAGTTAGCAATAAATTTGCAATTGCGAGATATAAAATAGCCACTACTTCACTAGTTCGCTAGTTCGAATCCCAGGGCGTGCTGAGTGACTCCAGCCAGGTCTCCTAAGCAACCAAATTGGCCTGGTTGCTAGGGAGGGTAGAGTCACATGGGGTAACCTCCTCATGGTCGCTATAATGTGGTCCGTTCTCGGTGGGGCGCGTGGTGAGTTGAGCATAGTTGCCGCAGTGGCGTGAAGCCTCCACATGCTTTATGTCTCCGTGGCAATGTGCTCAACAAGCCACATGATAAGATGTGTGGGTTGATGGTCTCAGATGCAGAGGCAACTGGGATTTGTCCTCCACCACCCAGACTGAGGCAAATCACTAAGTGACCACGAGGACTTAAAAGCACATTGGGAATTGGGCATTCCAAATTGGGAGAAAAAGGGAAAATAAAAAATAGCCACTACTGCATATCTTGCCATTTCAACTTTATATCTCGTAATTGCACATTTTTATCTCATAATTACAAGAAATAGTTGCAATTGTGAGATATAAACATGCAATTACAAGTATTAGAGTCGCAATTGCAAGAAAGAATGTGTGAAACAATTGTGTGATATAAAGTCAAAATTACCTTTTATATTTATTCCATTTATTCTGTTGCGGGATCTGGCTTACATGTGTATGTTTCACACTGTAATACATGTGAATGCAGTTTCATGTTGTCTTTATTATGAGGGATTTACCCTCATACAACAAAAAAACCAACAAATTATGACACAAAAAAGAAGGCAATTACAAACTGATGGCTACTTTCTTTTCAGATTCCAACATTCCTGTTAGCATATGAGCTAAAGCTGTTTCCTGAGCAGTGTTTTTCTTACACAGAAGGACTATAAACACGTAGGATTGTAAAGGTGAATGAGCGATGCACTAAACGCTTGACGGATGGTCCCTGCCTTGTCTCCAATTGACCGTGTGACATCAGCGATGTGAGGCTTGTGTCAGTAACGTGCAGCTAATGGCAGCCTAAGCTATGGTTCCTGACTGAGCAATCTATTAGTGCATAATTGCCACAGCTATATATCCTGAGCAATCCAGCTATTCTTTCTATGCATCTCAGTGTGTGTGTGTGTGTGTGTGTGTGTGTGTGTGTGTGTGTGTGTGTGTGTGTGAGTGAGAGAGAAGAAAAATCAGCCATCCTGAAATGGCCATCAACAGGCATCTTTTTTTTAAACACTGCCCTATGCAGTTGAACATATTTTATGTTATTTAATTCAAGGACTTCATCTAAATGTGCCACAACTATATTGATTTTGATTAAAAAATGAAAACGTGGCTATTAAAGAAAATGGATCATCGTATGATTCCTGTTGTAAAAACAGTAGACCAAGTTCTCATTCACCAATTAAGTGTAAAAATGTCTGGGCTATAACTCATTTTATTACAGCCCATCTAAAATGGGATAATGTTAAAGACCCCATGAAATGGCTTGACAAATGCAGTTTTCTTTCCTGTGTTCACGTATTTAATATTGAAACAGATAATTGGGGCAGGTTCAGCCTGATTTAATGAAAATTTCTCTACTATGGCGACATTTTTGCTAAATTATATTATGTGGTTCATTAGAGGTATTACTGCAGTTCTGAGGTGAAATGTCCACTGTTAAAATTACTCCCTCTATTGAGATTTAAATCAACATAACCGACCTCCCTACCTTAAACTTTAAACCTAACCGACAGTGTCATTAAAAGCAAATATAAGATGAAAAAGTCAATTGATTAAGCAACCCCATCATTTTGTTGTGCTCTATGACACTTTCTACTCACGTGTCTTCAAAGCTCTTCAAAGCATTTGCATCGCAAGTGCAACACTCTATCAGTTGAGCTACCATGCAATTTGATTGTGCTTAAATAAGCATGTAAATGTAGTTGATTATGTAATGCAAATGTTCAAATGTATTGCCTTAAAAGTCATATAGTAAATAATAAAAAATAGCTTTAGTAAAAGTGTTTAGATGTCATAAGGTCCATTACAAAAATCGAGAGTTCATGGCAAATTTTCTGCAAACTTTCAGCAAATTTGCCACTGATTATTTTTACATGTAAATGAGCATTGTTGCCAAAGGTTTTCTGCAGGTTCACCACAACCAGTCATCACAAGCGCATTTGCATGTGAAAATAATGAGTGACAAATTTGCAGCAAGTTTGCCAGAACTCCCTGTTTGTGAGGGATAGCATTGTTTTTTTTTTTTTTTTTTTTGCTAAATTTTTCCAGAAGAGAAAGACTAAATTTTAAATGTCTGTACCTCCTAAAAGTTTATTTGGTCAACTTTTAGGAGTACACTTGCATAGCATAGCACTAGCATAGCATAGCCCCAAAGCTAAGAGTATATGGACTAAAAGACACTCCAATTTGTTTTCACAGAAAGCAAGGGCCCTTGAAAATCTGAACAGTTATACCTCAGTTTAATTAAATTGTGCAAGATTCTTCATAGGATTTATAGCAAACTTTTACTTTTACTTTTTACATAGCTACTCATTTATTTGACATACTGTAATTAGCAGCATTGCAACTTAAGTAGAATACTTTGATGTAAACACAGCATTCCTGACACAAGCTCTCAGGAAAGATGGATGGCTCCACTTCCTTATATTATCTCGTATAGCTCTGACATTTGTCAACAGAGGAAATGTAGCTATTTCCTCCAACAGGCTGAGATACATGTATGTCATCATAAGGCCCTTTGAACTTCTTTATTGTTTGGATGTGATTCTTATCCTCTCCTCATAGGCAGTTCTCTGCCATTAGAGTCAGTCCAGATAGACTACAGCACAGGCAGATAATGAGCTCTGCATGACACAGCCTAGTTAGGATACCAAGATGTTGAATTAGCATGATGGGTCCCCATCTCTGTGATTCATTTCGTTTTCAGCTAAATGGCCCACAGTACTCTAGAATATGTTACTCTTGAATACCCTGAATATGAGCATGCTGCTTCGAGACTAGATGAAAAGCAAAAATCCCTGGTCTTAACCTTCCAAAGGGTCACTTGATAAATTCTGACTAAACAATTTTTCCCCATGTCCGCTAAACAATCTGACCGCAATGCACTTACCTGTGCCACTATGGCATGGTACAATCGTGTACTATTTATTTTTCACTTTTATTGTGTTTTTCATCTTTCATTCCCTCAAGCTTCAGGAGAAACAGGAGGAGTTGTTATACATACCCCAGGTGGCGAGCAGTTATTGAAATGGGACCCAGGTGGCCAACCATCGGTCTTGCCACTTGAGCAAGGCGGCAATGCCTTGACGGTTAATCGATTAGTGCTCTCATGAAAGCAGCGGCGTGACCTATGACCCCCCGAATAAGCTTCCTGCCTGACAGCTGACAGAGGGAGTGCTTTATTTGAACGAATTAGAAAATTGCAATGTTTCTCTTTTTTGATATCTCTGTATTTCTTATTCCACCCTCAGCAGGTGGAGGCTAGAGAGAAGTGGGTGCCTTTTATTCATTCTTTTTTAAGTATCAATGTGAAGGAAAGAGAGCAGGACTTCCTCTAGTGCTTAATCTCAATCGATAAAGTGCACTCGTTGTTGCCAAGTTGTGCATCTCTCCATAATACCACGGTACTGAGGCGGAGACGCCCCAAGAGATGTTGTTGTTGCTCCCTGAGCTAATATGTTGTGTTTTGATCTCAAAATCGTGTTTGCTTCTGAAGTCAATAATATCAAAAAAGGATCTTGCACCTTAGTCAAAAATTGTGTGATGTGATTGCAAATGCTTCAATCTCAATACAATCCAAATGGAAAAATGCAACTCACTTTTATTTATCCACAAAAAGAGGGATAGTCAGCTGAGATATCCAATGTTCTTCTTTTATTATTCCATCAATATAAAAATGTGCAATCAAAGTGCTCCGTGCATATTAAAAAAGATACAAACATTGCGGTCCTACTGGACCTTCTTCAGTGTTTGTCTTAATCTACATGCAATGAACACACTTATATGCTTCAATTATCCAACCAACACACATGTGATCAATTAGTCTAATACAAACACATAGCATTCATTTGATCCAAAAGGCCATATCACATGTCGGCACAGCCACCATCTTCTGAAGTAAAAACAGAAATGGCACCAAAACAAGCCTAAACCATGTCAATATGCAACAAGAAATAATTTTAAAAAATGACAGACAATGAGAACAATAACTTGGACAAACAAAGCTGAGCACAAGTGCAAAATCCGTCAAAAAACAATTGGTTTAAGGGACATCTAATCTTTAATCTTCCATATCGATTTGCATAAGCTTCTTCGCATTTTTTTCAAGTATCTGAAAATATCCCCCAAAATACAAGGAGATATCGTACTTCTGGTACTGTCAGGGTCACGCAAAAACAACAGATTTGGGATATATATGTACAGTATGAATCGAAACAACATTGACACATCACACTTCACCTATGTGATACTGATTAGCCAGAGACACATGCAGCGCTCATTTCCACATTAGGGACTGATGAATCACATAATAGAAAAATGACGAACATCCTAAGGTTATATTATACTTTAAAATAGGTTAATCCTAATTCAAATAAGAGGGCTAACCTTACTTAACGGTAAACAGAAGATTAGCTATACACTAGTTCACGGCTGCAAGATGAAGCATTGAAACGGCATGTTTTTCTGTCTTGAAATTTGGAGTTGTACATATATATATGGATTGCAGATAGCCACATCCTTCCAGCTGATTAATATTGTGGAGGGTGAGAGTTTAAGAGATTTAATGCCCACTGCAATAAGGATGCAACCTATGGGTAGACAAGATCTTTCAATTAGTCAAACACCAACTTAGACTTTGGGAAACATTTAATGTTACTTGAATCTGTGCTATTTTAGTGCATTTCTATCATTATATTGTGGAAGGCTTTGTTTGGAAAATGTTAATAAAGCATTATGTTGTTACATATTGTTTTGCTTTCTTTCCTAAAAAGCAAATAAATGCATTTTGACAGGAAAAAAGTATATATAGAGTCAAATTCCACTACTTTCAAAATCTGCGATTAATCGTTATTAACTACAAAAATGTATTCGATTAATTGAGTTACTATATATATATATATATATATATATATATATATATATATATATATATATATATATATATATATATATATATAGTGGGTAGCACTGTCACCTCACAGCAAGAAGGTTCTGGGTTGAATCCCTGTGTTATATTTAGCATAGTTTTCACACTTTCCTCCAGGTGCTCCAGTTTCCCCCACAGTCCAAAAAAACCATGCAGGGGCTTAAGTTGATTGGAGACTCTAAATTGCCTGTAAGCGTAGAGTCTATGTGTCTTAGCCCTGTGATAGACTGGCCACCTGTCCAGGGTGTTTCCCTGCCTTTGCCTGAATGGATGTATATATACAGTATATTGATATTTATGTATTTGCTCTGAACTGGATTAAAAGATAGATTTATATATATATATATATATATATATATATATATATATATATATATATATATATATATATATACCATCATTTCGACCAAAAAGACATTTTAGCCTATTGTACAGTGGCCAAGTAGTGTACAACCAAATTAGCAAAGCAAAAAAAAAAAAAAAAAAAAATGAAATGAAATAAGCCACAGCACAGCTAAATTGGCAGAAAAAAAAAATATTATTTTTAGTTGTGTGGCATGGAGTCAATGTATGAGAGATAAGGGGGCTGCTCGAAAGATTCAGAGTGCTGCTCGTCCCATTGCAAGTCATTACAAGAGTCCCCCTGGTCAACACATCACAAGAGAGCATTGACTGGGTAACTGAGTGTTTCTCCTGAGCGTTACACTGTTCGAGCGGGGGCTACAGCCTGCATACAGGCCATTTTTAGACATCTTATAAGAGCTGTCACTACACAGAATAACTGCAGGTATTGTGACATCATTTCCACATCATTGCCAAGGATATGGATTCGAGCAAATGTTGATGAAGTTCCATGCAATGAGTTCTGTTAGAAACCCAACCAGGTATTGGCCAGAGCACATAAGAATGTGTTTTTATAAGTATTTATTTTCTGATAATTTTGTTGTGTTGTATCTAATTAATTTTGTTGTGTTGTGGCTTATCGTTGTGCTGTGGCTTTTCCAGTGTGTTCTGGCTTTATTTACTTTGTTGTTGCTTATTTCCATTATGTTTTCAGCTATTGTTGGCTTTGCTAATTTGGTTGTGTTGTGCACCCCTCAGCCAACGTACTATTAGATTTGACACGTTTAATGTAGGAACTAATGTACAGTATAAATCTAGTTTAAAACAATCATTATATTTTTTCCACACTGTTAAAAAAAAAGACACATTATTTAAACATCTTTCTTAACACTCTCATAATCGAGAGTTGCGGGATAAGAAAGGATCGTAAAACTAGTCTAATGACCCTTTAGAAAACTTTAGGAAACTTATTGGCCAAATAAACAGCTAATTTAAATAATCATTGCGATATTCACAGTTTGGTTTAGTTTTACATTGGCAACCAAATTTAAGCAAATTTATTCCGAATAGTCAATATATCACCCAGCCCTATTTGTACACCCTTGATCTTGGTGGCTCAAGTGCATTTAAAGTTTAAACCTATGTCTGGCATTGTCTTGCAAAACCTATAGAAGGGCATGTTTGTTGTTTTACAGCCATCTTGCGTGTAGCAGGGGAGACATTGAATAAGGCCATCGATCAGGGCAGCTGGTGTGGAGGGAGCAGGGGCCCGCAGGGGCCCCATGGGGGAGGCAACAATGCTGTGCTCGGTGGGACACTGTTCCCCTCTTCCTGTAGCGCTTTGGAAGGAAAGTTGTCTCTCGAAAACCCTCCATGTCTGATTGGCATACAGACCTGTAGAACAGGAAGAACCCACTGATCCACACAAAGTGTCCGATGGCAGGGCCAGATACATGACATCATCACCCATCAAGGACAGGCCAGGGGATGCTGAACTGATGAAGATGCTGGAATGAGATGCTAACATTGTTTTCTCTTCATCCCTGTGACAGATTTGGTTACAGACATTGACAGTCAGACGGTGTTACTGATTGGAGATGGGTGTGGGTGAATACATTAAAATTGGCCCGAACAGCAGGAGTGGCAGCTGAAGCAAACTCCAGGCTTTCTTCCTTTTATTGTGACTTAATTTTAGGAGGGAAGCACCTGAGGACATAAAGTTGTGTGGCTCAAACTGGCACCGAAATAGGAGGGCATCTTGTGTTTGTGCCCACCGATGTGAACTCTATAAATGCTGTGGGGTTCAGAAGTCTGAGTCCACATTGAAAATCTGGGATTTAAAATTTAATTTAAATCTGGAAGTTTAAGATAAAATAAAAAATAATAAAAAATGTTAAACAACTAAATGTTATGGTGTAAAATGAATAATTATTTCTAGATCACTAATCAAATAAGCACATTTGTGACACTGACCATGTAAAAGTTCACTCAAATCTCAAATTATTATGCTTAAGATTTGTAATGAATAAACTGTTGTACATTTTCAATAGTGGACTGTTTTGAACACCACCGTATCTCTCAAATAGCATCAGGGAGGGATGAGCTTCTCAATTCTGAGTGGTTGTGGCGCTGGTGGTAAAGCTTCGAAGACCGGCATTGAAAAAACTCAGGGCGGAAAACAAAAGCACATAAAAAGACGAAGGGGAAAATGAAAGAGTGCTGCAGCCCATTGTTGAAGAGAGGTCAGCCTGACTTGCCACCAGTCTGTTCTCGTTTTAGGACATTGTCACCACAGGGCCTGCCATGTAATTGGCAGGAGGAGCTTTTTATTTATTCTCGTTATCACGTGGTGGCGGTTGATATACCAAGCATCTTTACAGAATTGCCTGAGAAAGTGTGTGCAAGGATGCGATTGGAAAAGCTGGAGTAATTACTTACGAGAAGAAAAAGACGTCTTTATCTCATGAAGATGGAATTGAACGACGAAGAGGTCTTATGTACATACAGATATAAGTTGCCCTCAAACAACATGATATGGTATTTATAACGTATTTAACCTACGTGAGAGGCATATTTGTCAGTGAAACAGAATATTCAGTGGAAAATAATGTCAGGTATAAGACTAGGGTTGTCAACCAAGAACTGGTTCTCAGTCGAAACTGCTTTGATTTTTTTTTTTTAAATGCCAGAACCGTTTAATTTTATGATTTTGGATTCCATTAATGGTTCCTGAATGTGCATTTTTCTGTCTTTGCGGGCATAACACCGTACTAAAATACTCTGTGCCCTATTTTAAGAGCACAAGCGATAAGCGCAACACAATGCCTTAAGTCATACGTGCAAAGTCAGCAGGCATGGCCATGAAGTTTTGGTATTTTCGTGCAAGCAAGCGTTAAGTCTAGGCGCAAGTGGGTTTGGCGAAATCGCATGCGCAAGGCACTAATCGGGTCAAGGGAGGTTCTTCTCTGGTCCTGTCTCCATCCTATACAGTCCATTCCCTATCCAGCACCAGCGACATAAATAAAGACAGTATATTCATGTGGCAGCGGGGGCGTGGTCAAGCATCTCTCCGGAGAGAGAAAGCGGTAAGGGCGCTTACACCTGAGCTAAATTATGTCTAACACCTGTCTCTAATTTCAGTGAGCACGGGGAGAGCGGCATAAATAGAGCGACACAACACTCAGTCGAGAGAGAGAATTGCAGGCAGCTGTACTGTGTGTTTTTAGTTGTGTGTTTTGGTTGTGTTTTTTGGTTAATAAATTGTTATTTAAGTTGTCAAGCCGGTTCTCGCCTCCTCATTTCCATTGAACCCCCTTACAATTCATAAGAAGTTGGTTGTGTAAATGGACTGTATGCAATGAATTAGAAGAATAGAAATATGGATTTACATTATTTAGTGCATTAACTGCGTCCTTGTTAAATAGGAAACGCTCCTTTTATACACACAGAAAATGAGGTTCATATGGATGTAGGCTCCATTAAATTACAGAGAATGTAAGTATTATTCATAATTTTCATCTACTGACACACAAATCATGGCTAGTATTAACAGTGATTATATTTTTGTTTCAACAAATGGCTTAAACAGCTATTGAAGGGACATAATTTGATGTTCTGTACTTTAAGAGTTTGGACATTAAATTTATTAACACCTGCTGGTGGAATCTTCAAACTGCAAATGCAGGAACTGAATTTGGACTTTGCACTGAGTTAAGACGTGGTATTGAAACGTCTTAGCACAATGAGGAAAATAGAAAATTGCGCTTTGCGCCACTTCATTTACATACGATACACCCACAGTTTGCATGCCTACACCCACAGTAGTGCAAACATTCCTATCCACACCCACTACGCTTTACGCTGGCATGAAAATTGCACTTAGAATTAGCACTCTCACGAAAATTGGATACGACGTAGCGCATGGTCATTGTGTGTAGCGCTGCGCTTTGCTTACTCCCGAAAATAGAGCCCTCTGACAGAGTTTTTTTATGCTGCACTATTTAGAGGGAGTGCTACTCCTTTACTGAATCTACAGTGCGAAACACACAGTGCGATCCGCATAGTACCATTTACCAAATTAATTAATCTTATTAGTCCCTTCTTTTAAATCTACAGCATGAAACATACAGCACGACCAACCTGATCCCAAACGAATGACTCTAATGAGTCAGTTCTTTTGAATCTACAACGCGAAACATTGCTCGACCAGTGTAGTCTGATTCTCGAGTGAATGACTCTAAAGAGATGGTTCTTTTACATTTACAACGCAAAACATAGCTCGACCATTGTAGTCTGATTTCCTAACGAATTACTCTAATAAGATGGTTCTTTTGAATCTACAATGCAAAACATTTCTAGAACAGTGTAGTCTGATTCCCGAATGAATGACTTTAGTGAGTCGGTTCTTTTGAATCTACTATGTGAAACATTGATCAACCAGTGTAGTCTGATTCCCAAACAAATGACATTAAAGAGTCGGTTCTTTAGAATCTACAATGCGAAACATTGCTTGACCAGTGCAATCTGATTCCTGAACGAATGACTCTAAAGAGTCAGTTCTTTTGAATCTACAACGCATATCATTGCTTGACCAGTGTTGTCTGTATCCTTAACAAATGACTCTAATGAGTCGGTTCTTTTGAATCTACAATGCAAAACATAGTTCGACCAGTGTAGTCTGATTCCTGAATGAATGACTGTAAAGATTCGGTTATTTTGAATCTACAACTCAAAAATATAGCTCGACCAGTGTAGTCTGATTACCAAATGAATGACTCTAATGAGTCGGTTCTTTTGAATCTACAATGCGAAACATAGTGTAGCTTGACCAGTGTAGTCTGATTCTCGAACGAGTGACTCTTATGAGCTAGTTCTTTGAAATTTATAGTGCGAAACATACAGTACAGTGTGACCAGTGTAGTCTGATTCCTGAAAGAATGATGTTATCTTTAATAGCTTTCAACACAGGATGCACATCATGACCGGCTATAAAATGCAACTAGCTGCAAGTAATAAATTAATCTAAAATCAATTTAAATATTCAGAAAATTGCATTCCTGAAAATGTTCCTTGATCTTAAAACCCCAACAAAACCCACCACAAATGTATGAGAACTTGTAACTTATGTTGCTTAATCTATGTCAAGAGGCAGAGATAAACAGAGTGATGAGCAGTCTTCCAAATAGATGACTGTGGTGTCTGCCGCCTGTTAATTACCCAGTGGTGAAGCGGTCCAGACACTACAGCCTGACACAGTTAGTCTCACACCCTGAACCGGTGGCTCATTCCAGAGCTCCAGGCTGGCTCTTCTCTGCCCACCCGTACACACTTTAAAGACCTCTCTTCACCCAGTGTAGCCGCAGAGTCAAGATGGCAGAGAAATTAATCATATTAAAGGGCTGTGAGAGCCTGCAGAGAGCTTGATAAAACAATTTAGAGCCTGGGTTATGCTTTTTAAGTAAGTTATGTGACCATGTGGCTGTAAAGAATCCAAATCATGCAGACCAACATGTGAAACAGAAAATTAAGTGAATGAGACAGCTAAATATAATGTTGTTAAAGTCAACATAAACAGTAAAAACTTTGTCAGGTGTATTAAAAAAAATGTGATAGCACCAAAATGAACTGGTTTTTATTCAATTCAATTTTTATCTTTTTCAAATATATTTAATATGATTGAAACAACCTGGATACATAGGTTACACCAACAAAATTAGTTTTTAAAGGTTGGATCAGGTAGAAAAATTCCTCAAAGGGATAGTTCACTCAAAAATGAAAATTCTGCCATTAATTAATCACCCTCATGTTGTTCCACACCCGCATTACTTATTTTTTCTTCCGTAGGACAAAAAGGGAGATGTTAGGCAGAATGTTATTGCATTTATTTTTTTATTTTTTTTATTTTTTCCCATACAGTAAAAGTGAATAGTGACTGAGAGTGTCAGTACTTAACAATCTATTTAAAATCTCCTTTTTTTGTTCCACTGAAGAAAGTCATTCAGGGCTTGGAAGAACATGAGGGTGAGTAAATGATGACAGAATTTTCATTTCTGGGTGAAATTTTCCATTACAGTAACAATTTAATGTTCCACTTTATACAGTGAGTATTAAGAAAGTAAATAAGGTCAAATTTGATTTAATGTTGACTTAAATATAGTCTAATGTCATATATATATATATATATATATCGAATATTATGACCACTCACAGGTGAGGCGAATAACACTGATCATCTCAATGAGGCCACATGTCAAGGTCTGGGTAAATTAGATGGCGAGTGAAGAATCAGTTCTCGTAGTCAACGTGTTGAGTGCAGGAGAAATGGGCAGGAGTAAAGACCTGAGCGACTTTGTCAAGGGCCAAATTGCTATGGCCAGACGACTGGGTCAGAGCATCTCTGAAACGGCAAGGCTTGTGGGGTGCTCCCAGTCAGCAGTGGTGAGTACCTACCGACAGTGGTCCGAGAAGGAACAAACCACATACTGGCGACAGGGTGTTGAGCGCCTAAGGCTCATTGGTGGGTGAGGGCAACGAAGGCTATCCCGTCTTGTCCGAACCAACAGAAGGTCTACTGTGGCACAAGTCACAGAAAATATTAATGATGGTTATGGGAGGAATGTGTCACAACACACAATGCATCGCACCCTGCTGTGTATGAGGCTGCATAGCCGCAGACCGTTCAGGGTGCCCACGATGACCCCTGTCCACCATCAGAAGTACCTACAACGGGCACTTGAGCGTCGGAACTGGACCTCGGATCAGTAGAAGAAGGTCACCTGGTCCGATGAGTCCCGTTTTCTTTTACAGAACAGAACAAACATCTTTTTTTTTTTTTTTTTTTACTATGTACTTATTGTTTGGAATTTTGTTCGTTTCTCCATAAAAAAATTGGATAACGTTGTGTTGAGAGAGGACAAAAGAGGGCAGCACTTTGACAGTATGAGCTCTATTTCCCTGGAAACCCTCACCCCTGGCTTCCTCCCGCAGGTAGTGCCATAAAAACACACTCATACACACGCACATATTCACCCATCTAGGTTTGCCAGCGCCTGGTCTTGCAGCACCCTGCCACCTGTCTTAGCTGGGCCGGCTGCATGCATGCAGCCATCCGTTAAATCTGACAAGGTTTGCATTTTTATTCAGAACCTGCTATTAATATTGGAGTGATGCATGTTGTTCAGAGCCTCCCTGACTTTCAGAATTTCTCAATGCAAACCGGAGTGCTTACGCACTACCTAAGTAACTTCACAACATAGATTGTCTGTGCGATTTGTAAAGGTGCAGTCACTATCAAGGCTCAGACAAATCTGATTTTACAGTCAGTATTAAATGCATAGTTCACCCAAAAATAAAAATTATATTATGATTTACTCAATTTTGGTTCCTGATCTGTATCTGATTTTCTTTCTTGTGGAACATAAAATTTCATTTTTTAAAGAATATCCTGGCCACTTTTTTCATATAATGAATGGAATATTCAGATTGATTTAATTAACTTGTCCAGTCAATTCATTGAAGGGATCTGACTCAAAAGTGTGATTTGTTTATGAATCAGACTTCGCTACCCAGATAGTACACGTACATATCCGAGATGTCTGTTTTAGTTCTATTCATCTGGAAAGCATCACAAACTAATTAACATCTGCTAAACATCTTAAAAAGATCAGATTTACAAACATTCTAAATCAAACATCTCAAAGACATCTGCTGAATGTCTTATTGACATCCGAAAGGAAATGTCTTCTAGACGTATTGCAGAGGAGCAACCTTAAAAATATGTCTTCCAGATGTAAACGCACACATCAGATAGATGTCTGGGAGATGTACATGTGCTTTCAGGGTACTTTTCTTATCAGCGTGACAATAGAGCTAAGTTTTTCAGTGAATAACTAAAATTTCATCTGTTCCTCACAAAATTGCTATTGAGTGGCCAGGATATTCGTCACAAACTCACCTTTTGTGTTCCACCAACCCGGTCTCATGAGAAATCATAATAATAGTACAAAATGGCGAAACCATAAATCGTACAATTTGGCTCATACTAAAACTCATGAATTTTACTCACATAGAGGAAAAACTAGCCAACAAACAATGTTATGATGATTTTTCCCAGGTTTGAATCCTAACCCAAACCTAAACCTGACCATAGAGTCTAACCCCTTACCTTAAACCTAACCATCATTCTAATAGTAAAATAACTTGTGTGTACCACTGAAGAAAACATCAGGGTTCGGAACGAGACAAGGGAAGCATATTACAGGTCACTGACATACATTAGTCATTTGTATTGCTTAAATAAATAGGGAATAAGTAACAAATAATGTTCACAGACATTTACATCTTACGTTTTAGCCATCTTGTATGAATTGTTAAGAGTTTTCACGAGACTATGTTTGCGGTGAACTACGGCGGCTTGAAACTTTTGGGGACGAATTCATCAGTGGCTAGGGTCTTGTTCTGCAACTGACAAATCAGCGAACAGCCAAGAATACAGTCTGTCAATCACCGCTTCCCATCATCCCCAGAGGGTTTTCCTCAGTCGCAACCCCCCTCCTCCTTCAAAAAAGCTAAATCGAGGAAGAAGGCGAGTAAAAAGAATTCCAGGGCTATATTGGACCTACTAGCTGGAGGCACTGGCACTGAAGCTTCTTACATAAATACACATTAAAATACACCTCCAGGCTGGAGAATAATAAGGCCACCTCCATGTCACCTTCCTCAGTACAGTCCTCTTTACATAACCACAAAAAATCACAGGTACCTACAAGAGGATACCAACAGGTAGAGTTGACACCCCATGAATATGCAGTCTCCTATAAGTCTTTAGTAAGAAAAGGGGCTTCCATCTTCTCTTTCATGACTTTAGCATTTATTTTCTGCAGAAAAGGTTTGGTTCTTTGTGTGTGCGCTAAAAGAAAATAGTAGAGACTGACAGCTACCACAGCATCTTTCATCATAGTCTGCCTGGATGGTGACAGTCCACCAATTCCCCAAGGTCCAGCTGTCCCCAGACCCCTGCTGTCAATGTGAGACCAGACCAGTACCAAAAGACTGGCCATCGACCCCAAGACCAACAGAGCAAGCAAGTGGATCATACCCCTTTGGAACCTTCTGTCAATCTGGGAAGTTAAAATCTAAAGTGACACTCTCCTCCCAGACACTTCCCTATAAAGGGATCGGGAGGCAGAGAGTATGGAAATTAATCGCACATTGATGAAGAGCCATCTGAGCGTACTTTATTCAGCCTTTTGAAGTACTGAGCGATGCCTCAAAAGCACGATTTCAAAACAGCCTTGTGAAATACGCCAGCGATATGTACACAGAGAAAAGAAAAAACAGCAGGAGGAATGTTTACCACTTACCAGCCTAATGAAATTACAAGTGCACAGGCTCACACACACGAGCGCCTTGCGATGGGAAATTATACGCGGCCATTACGTTGGGAGGGGTGGGGACGTGACTGAATCTGTCCATTGAGCATAAGGGTGGTTGGGTTTCCTGGCCAACAGCATCCATTTCATTTTAATGGCATTGCTAATGCAATCGCACTGGGTCGGGCGCTAGGTGGGTGCGCTGTGGTGATTTTGCAGCCTTGGGGGGGGGGGGCACACAGCAGCCCATTCATGGATACACAGACTCTAAGGTCAGGTAAAGGGAGGGGCGCTCTGCCAGTGAGACTTTAATGACCATTGGAGTGAGAGAAGCTCTTTGCACTGGCACCAATACCAAACCACAGATTCATTAGCAAGTAGATGCAATAGATGTCCTCTACTTGACTGCTTGTGCATACAAGAGGTTACTGTGAAGGTACCATGGTACAGTGATGGTATCAGATGGTAATACAATTGTTCCCTGACATGTGATTTGGCCCTGAATGGTTACTAAAGTCATATTCCATGATATTTACATTTACACTATCATATCAGTCTGCAGTCTCTTTCTTCTCACATGATAAAATAATAACAACCCAAATCAATATTTCATGTCCATTTATTTATCTATTTGGTAAGTAGCTTTGCAATAAGTGGATATCCTCTACTTATGATGAACTATGACAAAAAAGTAGTTTTGAATGCAGAGAAAAAGCCAAACCTGACTTTCCGCAAACATATACATACCACCCTTTCCACCCTCCCTGTTCTAGTGGGATAATTGCCCAAATTCATTCTGGAGGGCTGGTTACACAGGGACACATCTGTGTGTAACATATCCTGGGGCAAGGCCATTTTTCCCTAATGCTACTACAATTCCGGTCCTTAAAGCTGCAAGAGTCTTGGTTCAGGAGTAGTGTGTGCCTGCCGCCCCTTTAAACATCGCCTGAGGGCACTCGGTCATGGCCCACCACAGAGCAACACAGGGTGCAAATGTGAAGGTAGTGGGTTCAGTTTGTGTCCTGAGACACATTTTATGGTAGTTCATTTATGAACAAATCATTCAAAGTTGTTTTATCTCGTTTTGATAGTGATGTATTTGTTTTAGATGCAACAAACAATGCACATACTTTATGTGTACTGTTGAATTGATATCTCAATATTTTTCAGCTTTCTGACAATATGTGATATAGCCAGGTTTGGGATGGTTACTTTTAAAATGTATTCCACTACAGATTACGGAATGCATGTTTTAAAATGTAATTTGTAACGTATTCCGGTAGATCAGTAGGTCAGTAACATAATCGATTACTTCTTCAGCACTTGCAGGTTTTTCCACTTGTTTTGACTATAAAAACGTTAATAAGTGGAAAAAGATCTGTACAGTAAAATAGAAAAATACACTTATACTAAAAAAAAAAGCTAAACATCTTTTTTGCTTATAAAACATGGTGAATTTATGTAGTTTTAAGGATTTTTAGATAGTTTTACAGGAAAACAATACAAAACTTCTCATCAAAAATAATATTTTTGCAGTCTACATCTTTGCCCTAATTTAATGATGGATGATTTTAATCTTCTAATGTGGATTTTCTTAATAGAAAAAATATATAATTGTGCCTGATAAAAGGTGAATGTAAAAAGGAATAAAAAATAGCATTTTAGCTTAGCATAAAGCTAAGTGTTTACATATCAATTTTCACAAGGTTAACTACAGTATTTCTGCTGCTCGAAACTTACATCAAAACCCCACAGAGTGTACACAACAAAATCATCTTCTGATCGTATAACATCATATCCACCTTTTCACTCATAACAGAGTGAAAGTGCCCTCTGTCAGCTCATATGAGTGTAAAACATCATAAGAAAGTGTTTCATGGCTGTTCAAACACTTATCGGATCATATCATTTATATGGATGTATTCCAACAAAGCAGACTAAAATTTTAATGAAACAAATGACAAAATAATGCAAAGTAATCTTGTCAGTAATCAAAATACATTTTGAATGTAACTGTATTCTGATTACCAATGATTTAATCTGTAACTGTAGTGGAATACAGTTACTAATATTTTGTATTTTAAATTTTTGTATTCCGTTACTCCCCAACCCTGGATATATCCTGTATCTCGATATTAAAGTATTTGTTTTGAAATGGCTTAATTCAACCATTGTTGCTACCACTGTAGCCATAAATTTCAAATGTTTAACATAAGAACTATAATACAGTAAATATCTAGTTAAAAAACACACTAGACATGTTCTCCACACTGTTTTTTTTTTATTTATTTATTTTTTTTTTTTATGGAATATATGGGGGATTCTCACAAAACCTCACAACGAAATGTCTTGGTCATATTTAGCTGCAAATCAAAATAAAATAAAATAATATTTTACATAAAGAAAATAAAGCCTACATTTAGGACCATTCGATTATTTTCACTGTGACATTATTGTCCAGACACTTAAGCACATTTTACCCTCCAGTTTTCATTACTGTAACGCTTCTGGATGTAGTACTTTTACTATTCCCATTCTCATTACCATAGCAGTATTTATTTATTTTTTTACCGTATTATTGTCACATTCTGTCTCCCTCATGTTTTCCTAAGGACTCTTATTTTGAAGTTTTCCCCTGGACTACATCTCCCAGAATCCACTGCCCTCATTAATTCCATCTGTTTCCAATCCTCCTCACCTGTCCTCCATTCCATCATCAGTCATTGTTTGTATAAATACCCTCCTGTTTTGTTCATTCCTTTGTCAGTCCTTAAAGTGTTACTTTGTAAGATTGATAGTGTTACGTTGTGTTTATGATGTTTAGCTTTATAGTTTGTTCCACTCCAGCGGAACTTTTATTATTAAAAGTCCTAAAAGTATCTTCTCCTCTCTATGACACCAGTGTTACAATTATATAAAAAAGATAGTAATAGTTCCATCATTATTCAAATCAGAAATCATACTGACCATGTTTTTTTGCATTGCAGTAATGAGAATTGGGGGTAAAATGTGCATGACTGCCATGAAAATGTCACAATGTTAAAAATAGTAATGGCCCTAAAAAGGCTTCATTTTCTATATGCAAAATATAATTTTGTGTCTGTTTCCTTTGATTTTGGAGTAAAATAGGACCAGGACACTTTCTCACCAAGACAAGGAAGAATGATATTTTTTTGGTTTTTTTTTCTCCCCAATTTGGTATGCTCAATTCCCAATGTGCTCTAAGTCCTCGTGGTGGCGTAGTGACTCGCCTCAATCCGGGTGGTGGAGGACGAATCTCAGTTGCCTCTGAGTCTGAGACCATCAATCCGAGCATCATGTGGCTTGTTACCGCGGAGACCTAGTGTGTGTGGAGGCTCATGCTATTCTCCACGGCATCCACGCACAACTCACCACGTGCCCCACCGAGAGCGTGAACCACATTATAGCGACTACGAGGAGGTTAACCCAACGTGACTACCCTCCCTAGCAACCGGGCCAATTGTTTGCTTAGGAAGCCTGACTGGAGTCACTCAGCACTCCAGTTGTGGTAGTCAGCATCTTTACTTGCTGAGCTACCCAGGCCCCAATTATATTTATTATTTGAGTTTATGTGTACCAGTATAACAATACATGGTAATGAATAGCAATATTTACCAACATATATTTGAGCTAAAACATTTTAATTATGATATTTAATATTTTAATTATGAAACATGCTACATGAAGACTTCTGTGAACATGTTTATGTGATGAGGCAAATAAATCAATCAGTTGTTTTGAGCCTGTTCATTGCAATAGACAGCTTGAACTGAATTACAGATATGAATTGAAGTTACCAACTCTGGTGCAATATTTGCTTAAGTTTAAATGAGAGACACTATTAAAACATCTCTGTCTTAATGTTCTCATAAATATAAGTCATGAGACAGAGAGGGATAATGAAACTTGTCTAATCACATAGTCTCCAGGAAACTTCTTTGCCAAATAAAATGTGTATTAAAATTACTGTGATATTCACAATGCTGCTTCATTTTATGTCGCCAGCAAAATCATCACGTATATAACATATATTTCCCAGTCCAAATTACAAGTTAGTGCCATGTTATTGTTTGTGGAGTAGAAATGTCAGGAGAAAGATTTCTATTGTGGGTATACACTTGGGTGGAATCTGGGTGCCTATCATGAATTAGCATTGAATGTAAATGTTGAGCTTTCTAATGATGGAAGGTGCAAAAAAGGGATTCAAAATAGGATAAATGAATAAAACATCCTCAGTTCTCTTTCTCACTTTCTCCCTCCCTCTCTCTCTCTCTCTCTCTCTCTCTCTCTCTCACACACACACACACAAAGTCAATGGCATGAATAATTCACACACTCTCTCTCTCTCTCTCTCTCAGAGCCACGGGTGACCTTTCCCCACAGGAAGTGGAATCGAAACACAACAATGGGCCACCAGCACAGGGGGATCCCGGCTAAAGGGACATTCAAAACACAGCAGGGATACATAGAGCTCGTGGATCCCATACATTATACATTCATAAATTATTCAGTTACAGTCCCTAAAATTCACATTGAATAAATACAGCACCCACATGCTGGAGGGGGAAGACTAATAGAGAGGCTTCCATCCACATCGGCCCCGGCATCACAGAAGGGTCCTAAATTACTCCAATGATTCATGGAATAGTGTTTTTAGACTGTATAAACATTTTAACAATAAGTAGATGGTTTACTTAGCATAGTTCTACAATGCAAAACAAACAAGCCTAGCTAAACTCGACTTAGGGAATTAAACAGAATTCATGCATGTCAGAATCAAAATATGCAGCCCTATTAAATGTAACTGCTTTATATATATATTATTAAACATACACTGAAAATAAAATGTTTAAAAATGTACTTCATGCAGCAACATCTACATAAACTGGTTTGATTTGAGTTAAAAAAAAAATGTAACTTTTCTGAATCAGCCTGACTACTGAACATTAGGTTAAACCAAAAAAATTAAATTAAAAAAAATGTAAGGGGTAGATTAGAAATAGTTCCAATTGCAGGTTACCACTTTTTCATATTATATAGGCCTAATATTATGTATTAAATTTATTATTTATAATACAGTATGTGTATTTTACATAGTATACAAATTTGCAGTATGAAACCTGATCAATCTGATGATTTCTACCTGATCTATCCCTTGAAATCAGTTTTGTTGGTGTAACCTAATGTATTCAGGTTAATTCAGTGTTATTAAATAATATATTTGACTTGAATAAAACCAGTTAATTTAGATGTTACCACATGAAGCACATTCTTTAGGTCAAAACTGGTTTAAAAATGCAAAATAACTGTTTATTTCAAAGATGATAACTGGACGTCACTCGTTCAATAAAACATGCAACGTAGTAAAGTCATGTGATAACAACATAGCATACTACTTGTTTGATGCATACTGTTTCACATAATATATTTTTTTTAAAATAGTGGGCAGAATAGAGATGATTCAATAATGCCAGAAAATGTTTGCGAAGTAAATAAATACAAATATAAAATATATTCTAACATTACAGGGAATAATGTCCACCTACATAAAAAAAAAAAATCTAATTAAGATATGATTTTTAAAAAGGCATGTTGACAACAAGCAATATTTCTTTCACTCTTTCTCTTATGCACATGCATAGAGTAACACACAGCAGGAAGTGACATCAAAGCCCTAGGAGTTGTCCATCCAATTCAGAGCTCAGGTCAAAAACGAATTCAACAGGAAACACTGATCATCAGCTCCAGTGTTCGCACACACAAACACACACCTTACCATGGTAAAAACACACATAATCATTTCCAGATTAACATGAGCAAAAATTCTGCAATGAAATGAATCCTTGAAAATAAATTCAAAACATCCATCTCTCATGGAAAAGCTGGGATTTGCTGTCACTTGAAGATTTCCAAATAAGATGAACTAGTTGACTGTGACAATGCACACACACACACACACACACACACACACCAAATTTCAAACAAAAAACATTAAAATTGTCAGAACTATGATGCAGCAGTTAGCATACAGTATGTGTTCCTGATGTGCATTGAGTTCTCTTATGGGGACCCGGGTTCGAATCAAGCATGCAAAATTTTTCCTATCCCATTCCTGTCACTCTATATTATTTAAAAATAATAATAATCTGCATCAATTATGAAACAAAGTTGTCCTTACGTAACTTAGTAAAGCTGTGCCAAAGAATGCTTAAGGCTGATAGGGTGTTGTGAATAGTTGCCAGGGTGTTGCTGTGCAGTTGATAAGATGTTCTGAGTGGTTGTTAGTACGTTAGTATATGACTGCTAGGGTGTTCTTGGTGGTTGCTATTGCATTGCAATGGTGGTTGCTAGTGTGTTTTGGGGGTTGCTTAAAAGAGTCCACCTCCAAGTCAGCTATAGAACTCCAATGTAAAGGTCTGAATGAGAAACAGTGGACACCAGTGTGAACCCTCCCAAGTCTGTTCTTCTAACTAAGATGCTAATAGGAAAGCTAAAGGGACTGAATGACAGTTGAAATTAGAGGCCATGATTGACATCTCACACAAACACACATCCAGTCCTCTTCGTGAAGTTTAAAGCAGTGAGGGGAAAGGAATTCAACCACATTCTGA
The DNA here is from genome assembly GCF_019703515.2 of Myxocyprinus asiaticus. Taxonomy (NCBI): domain Eukaryota; kingdom Metazoa; phylum Chordata; class Actinopteri; order Cypriniformes; family Catostomidae; genus Myxocyprinus; species Myxocyprinus asiaticus. Next base: position 30,718,295 of record NC_059381.1, on the reverse strand, counting down.
CAGGACACACACCATCAGCTCTGCCACGGTTCAACCCCACCCCTTGTGAGCCATACACTGTAAACCTTAATAAGTTAACAAAACTCAAACAATTTGAGGCAATCAGTTACATACATTTTTTTAAGTTAATAGAAATTTCAGATTTTGATTTTGTACTACACATGCATGTTAATGGCTCATAAGTTGAAATATTGAGTAAGCTAACACAGAACTTTGAAGGTTCAAAAAGCACAGAATGGCAGCATAAAAGTAATCCACACAACTCCAGTAGTTAAATCCATGTCTTCAGGAGTGAGGTCAGTTTCTCAACCACACCTATTATATCACTTCTGAAGATATGGATTTAACCACTGGAGTCTTATGGATTACATTTATGCTGCCTTTATGCACTTTTTGGACCTTCAAAGTTCTGGCCACTTTTCACTTGCATTGTATGGACCTACAGTGCTGAGATATAAAAAAAAAATAAAAAAAACTGTTTGTGTTCTGCTGAAGAAAGAAAGTCATAATCATCTGAGATGGCATGAGGGTGAGTAAATGATGAGAGAATTTTCATTTTTGGTTGAACTATCCCTTTTATGTTCCAAATTCTTACTTTGCTTGGCAACTATAAACAGCCTGCAGTTAGAATAATAAACTATGTTTTATATAAAAGGCATAAAAAGAGGGGGTGGAAGTGATATTTTAACACCACAGTATTAAAAAAAGAGATGCTAAACTTGACTGAGAATTCAAAATGTGCAAAAAGGAAAAGAAAATGGAACGAAGCAATAGCAAGAAGGAAGAAAAACAGGCCATGATAGAAAGAATGTGAGGTAATATTTCATTGAAAAAAGAAAGAGGGAGAGCGAAAGAGAGATGGACATGCTCGCACGCAGATAAATGCGTACGCCTCTTTTGGGGTCAACCAGGCGCATGATAGGATTGTCAGCAGTGTCGACAAGTCGTTAAGCGTATATTAACTTTGAGAGGTGTAGAGGCAATGCTGTTATTATCTTCTTTCCTGGCTGGGATTAAATGGGCCACACGCAGCCTGTCACAAAGACCTGCCACTGAGAATGTACGAGGAACCTCGCGGCGCTACACTGACAACTGAGCGCTACGGATTTCCCCCCTCCGCCATTCACCCCTTTCTGATTCCTGTCAATCTTTCTCACACTAGCCACTCAGACTGTGTTTTTGTATTTCTTCTTGCTTCAAAAGGCCAATCTGGACAGGATTAACCTAACAATGGTCGCCTTAGCCTAATTTGAGACAATCGTATACTGGGCAATGGATACCGCTAATTAAACTATTAATGTCACAGTGTTATCCTGCCATGTGGTCCAAATAGAACTCTTATCGAGTGGTCCCAAACAGCATTTTGACATTTAAGATATACTTAAAAAGGTATGAATGTCATTTGCAATAACCAAAATATCAAACCCAGTGGCACCATGCTTGAGATTTTCTCTGAATAAACTTTCCTTCTCTGAAACATTTTTGTAATGACATTTAACCAACTGGTCTCAATGGTGGATGTATAAAGTCAGTTTGTCTTTACACAAGTTCACGCAGGTGTCCCAGCAGAGTAACTTCTTTTTGTGAAATGTTTTTCTAGAAAAGTGTGCTTGTGCTATCTTTCTTTAATATAAATACCTGTATCTATTGCAGTGACATTCATACATTTTAAAGTGTGGCTTAAGTGTCCAAATACATGATGTACATCAAAATTCATATTTATGGGGGGGCCTGGGTAGCTCAGCGAGTATTGATGCTGACTACCACCCCTGGTTCGAATCCAGGGTGTGCTGAGTGACTCCAGCCAGGTCTCCTAAGCAACCAAATTGGCCAAGTTGCTAGGGAGGGTAGAGTCACATGGGGTTACCTCCTCGTGGTCACGATTAGTGGTTCTCGCTCTCAATGCGGTGCATGGTAAGTTGTGCGTAGATCGTAGAGAGTAGCATGAGCCTCCACATGCTGTGAGTCTCCGTGGTGTCATGCACAGCGAGCCATGTGATAAGATGCATGGATTGACTGTCTCAGAAGCGGAGGCAACTGAGACTTGTCCTCCACCACCCGGATTGAGGTGAGTAACCGAGCCACCACAAGGACCTAGTAAGCAGTGAGAATTGGGCATTTCAAATTGGGGAGAAAAAGGGATTAAAAAAAAAAAAAAATCATATTTCTTTTGTAAGTATCTGTCATAAACATGCCCAGCAATTTGAGATACTGCTTTTCTTAAAGATCAATTTTGCCTGCATGCTGTGAAGTTTTAGCTAAAAACTACACTTTTTCAGCAGGCCATTAAATGTAAAATTCAAGGGCATGGTGGCCCATTTCCCCCATCAGCTCTGTGAATGTTGTTTTGGTTAGAGAACAGAGATCCAGATGTTGAGCTCTAAGCGATGAGAGTCAGGCCGGCCAAGAAGCGCTGAGAACTGAGTCTAGGGGGTACAGGAAGTCCCACGGTATCCACAGGAACTCTCACATTCCATTCTTTGCCGGCCCACTGACAGCTTTTGACATCTCCCAGCGTGGGCTCACAGCGTCACCGCAAGAGCCCTCGTGATCCCAGAGAAGATAGTGGACTACTTCCTTCAAAAGATGCAACTAAAACACAGCAGCTTTTATTGTGAAATGATCTTGCTGTGTTTGCTCAAGATGCCTAAAACAGCTGGGGAGCATCCAATGCAACCAGGATACATAAGCTAATATTCTCTTAAAGGAATAGTAAGATGATACAAGTTGAAATCAAGTGCAGCTGTATGGACAACATCAGTGGCATGCTGTCTATGACCACAGAAATATATTTTTGACAAATAAACAAAAAATAACAAAACCATTGCCCCATAGACTTACATTGAGATTCAGTCCTCTAAAAGGAATATTCCAGATTAAACATGTATTTAACACAGAATATTCCTTTAAAGGTACTGGTGGTAGTGTGTTAAAGTAACATATTATAAGAAACCAAGAAACTATTGCCAGTTATGCACCTTCAGTGGAAGTCTATGGGGCAAGCAAACAACCGATGCCCCATAGACTACCATTAAGAGTCAGTCATTAGAAAGGAATATACCAGGGTAAACTAGTATTTACAAAACCCAGAATATCCCTTCAAAAGTACTGATGATAGAGTGTTGAAGTAACTTGTTGAAAAAATTATTGAAAGTTATGCACTTTGAATGGAAGTCTATGGGGCAAGCATACAGCTGTTGCCTCATAGACTTCCGTTAAGAGTCAGTAGTCTACTTTTAAGGTAATTAATACTATTTTAAAAGTATTGCTGGCTGTGTGTTAAAATAACATTTAAAATAAACAAAACAAATAAAGGGTTAACAGTGCACATAGAATGAAAGTATATGGGGCAAGCAAATGTTGCCCATAGACTTCCATTGAGAGTCTGTAAAAACAAGTAAATGTAGTAAAAGTAAATTAACCTGGAATATTCCTTTAAAAGTAGTGATGGTAGTGTGTTCAAGTGACTTAAAGCAGCTTTCTAAAGTAGTTTGTTGCAGAAAACGTAACATATTTGAAAGTCTAAAGACATTCTCACTAGTATAAACACACCCATTCTCAAACACATACACCCGTTCTCAAACCCCTCCTTTGCCAGAGGATCTAACATCACAAACATAATAGGCCACTTGTAAGTGGAGATGTTTAAAACGGGCCGACAGGAAAAGAGTTTGCCACCAATTGATATGCTGCCATCCTCTTAAAGACAGCATTATCTCTTCCTGTAAAACAAATACACAAATACTCAATCGCTAAAGCTAGGTTTAGGGACATGGCTATTTATCCAAGGCTTTTTTGGTATCCTAAACATAAACAGAAGTGAGAAGGGAGGGTCTGAAATAAAATGAGATGTGAACAATAGACATTCGGTGCTGCAGGGGTTGAGGACTTGAGGAAGGTGGGGGTGAAGGCCCTGAACTGAAAGTGATTAAACCGGGAGGAAGAAAGGAGAAAGTGAGGAGGCGTCTATTTGATGTCAGTGTGCCTTTGTGTCCATGTCAATGAGAGGGGATTAAAGTATTGGAAATAATCTTACAGAGCTGATGAAAGGTCAATGTCAGAGAGGGAGAGGCCAGGAAGAACATATGGCCAAGCCGAGGAGTTGCTAATGTCATACAGCAGGTTAGAGATGCTAACACACATACACAGAGAGAGAGAGAGAGAGAGAGAGAGAGAGAGCGTGAGAGAGAGAGAGAGAGAGAGAGAGAGAGAGAGAGAGAGAGAGAGAGAGAGAGAGAGAGAGAGAGGTCAGTTTATATAAAACAAAGATATCCAGACAAATGAATAAGTATGTAGAGAATTGGTTTAAACGTGGCGTAAATCGAAGCTTCCTCTAGTGTTCATTAAAAATGAACGGTTTTGATTTGCGGTGTTTCCCGGATACTGTCTGTGTTGATAAACTGAAACAACTTTCAATGACCTGCAGCAATACGGCACACAATTTCATCGACTCGTTCAATATATTGTTTACAATATAAATCTTTCTGGCAATATGGATTAACCAAAACAACTAACAACCTGCAGTTAAACGCCACATGGTTTTGTCTATTCATTCAAAGATATCCTGGAAACACTTTATATTAATGTTTCCTTTGTTAAGGATTTATAAAGAGGTTTCTTAATGATTAATAAGGCATTTACAAATGCATTATAAATCATTTTATGCAGTTATAGCAACATGCCTAAAAAGGGCAACTTTTATTCAATACTTGCCAAATAGTGTACATTTTAAGTTTAACATATTATATATGCTTAATAAATACACCTATTTATACTTATATTAAAAAAAATATAACATGCCCTAATTCATGATTAATTTCAAGACTGCAGCAAAAATAGACTAATATAGTGAGATTAAAAATAGGGATTATGCAATTTTACTAGAGTCTGCTTTGTGTTTATTCATTACTGTAATGTCTTGACTCACTTGTGTTGTCACTTTCCTTGTTACGTTGATGTAAAAAGAATGGTTTAAACTAGTCCTAGATACCTAAAGTCCTCTGCAAAAACCCTTTTAGGTCTTTGTGCTCATTCACAGCATATATTATATAATAAAGCCTGATGAGCATTAAACCATGTAGAACTTTATGTACAGGTTTCCGTTGTTGGCAACTCCTTAATAAATGCTTCATAGGTGTCCACTTTACATTTATAAACATTTTCATAAGTTACTAATGGTTAATAAGTGTTATTAAGCATTTATAACATTTGAGGTGAAATGGCTCAGTATTTGGAAGGTATTGCATGAAAGTCACCTTTCTATGCGTGTTGTTATAACCACATATAAATTATTTATAAAGCATTTGTAAATAAATTATTAAAGGAAACATTATTGTAAAGTGTTACCAAAATTGTTAGATAAAGGGAAAGGGTACATATAGTTTGTTTACAAATGTTAAGAATATAAACCTTATTGTCTGTGTGAATAAACCAAAACAACCAACAAACGACCTCCACCATACAGTTTTGTCGATACGTTCAAATATATTCTTAGATGAAAGGCAAGGGTAGATATTGTTTTCTTACACATGTTGTTTACAATTTAAATCTTAGTAAATATGAAATTTGTTATTTGTTAATAAGGGTTCATTAGTGTTTTTAACACAGATTTGGATTAGCCGTGTTCTTTGTGTATCTAATTATTGCATCACTCTCAATGCAAAACCAGGAGAATTAGCCATAGCCAGACTAATTACTGGTGTGAAATCAAATTGGCTTGTTGAAAGAAGTGTGCGCTAATGAGCCCTTATTAACCAAAAGAAATAACTCAGAGGAAGAAGGCAGAACCCGTTTTTATTTTTCTTTAGGTTGCGTGTTTAGGGAAAATAATAAGTCATAATCGAGTCAGTGTCATTGAGCTTGTGAGAAAATGTCTAGATGCCAGGAATACATACCAAAATGAGGTTATTTTCTCTTTTTTTCCCCACCTCTCTATGTTTTTGTTCTTTCCTCCATGACCCATTTCTCTGGGCTCCAGAAACATGTAACGGGACATCAGGAGTGACACAATCAGATCAGATCACAACATCTAAACACTCTCACCTTTATGACACACACTTAATGGCGTGCAAAAAAAAAAAAAAAAAAAAACAATTCTATACGCAAAGAAATAATATGTGGGAGGATTATTAAGTAGTGGTGGAAATTATAGCTTCTGCATTATTCTGCAAATTTTCATTATAAGAATTTTTATTCTGATTATAACTTCCTAATAGTTGTATAATGTATATGCAGAACAAACCATTAGAGATACAAATAAGTGTTATGTGGTATACAAAATATGCCTCATTAATTTTGGCAACATGACTACATTTCTCCTTTTGTGTTCAGCAGACAAAAAAAAAGTCATATGAGTTTGGAAAAAAACAAAACACAATTTTGGATAAATGATTCCATTATGGTAAGATCTGGTATTTTTTCCAAGTATTAGGCTGCTTTGATTATAATATTAGTCTTGAAGACTTGCACATGGGACCAATGCACATGGGTCTCTCAAACAGGTTCATATTGAGTCTGCTTGCTCAGTGAGGTTTAAAGGTGTGCATGTATAGGAGAGTGTAAACCACATCTGGCCCTCAGGAGTTCTGACCCGTTGTGGTCAAGTGAACCAACTATGTAGACTGCCCATGAACACGTGAGTCAGGTATATAGGAAAGCAGTCTGTTGTGTCCGACTGCGGTCGGCTGAGCAGCTACAGTCGCACCTGAGCCCATTCTGCTAGAACGGGTCAATAACTGAAACTGAACAGCCATAACTGTCCAACTCTTTACTGACTGCTGTCTAAACCTCAAGCAAACAAGCAGAGCAAAGGAGTCAAGACCTGCAAAATGACATAAGATATTAAGTCCTGTATTCAGACATATCAAACAAAATTTTGTCAGGAAAGTGAGGTAAGAAAAATACAAATTCCCTTTCAATTAAGTTAATTTTTCTAATATATATATATATATATATATACATACATATTACATACAACAGTTAGTTCCAGTCCTCAAATCTGATTGGACGAGAGATGTTCCATGAGTACTGATGACTCAGTACATCAGCACTGGGATGCTTCACTGTGTGTATTACTCCACTTGTGTTCATGCGGTTCTAAACTAAAGTGTAAGAGCAGTGCAGATGTGTAAGAGCCATCTGTCTATTTACATTTATTTTTGTGACATTACAGATTTTAGCCAGCAGGTGGCAGCAAAAGACCATTTTTGTGTGTAATATGAGCCAGTTCAGGTGAGGTGAAGCCAGTCAGTCAGTCAGTGTTTTCATTCATCAGCACTATGTGATTGCTTGGATTACTACTACACTACTAAAGCTAAGAAATAGCTTTAAACGGCTTTAAACTAACAACTTCAACGTTAAGGCTCATCACAGCTGAGAGACACAACAGACTGATTAATTACACAACTCAAGGTGCTTACCTCTTACCAGAATTTCCACATTGGAGAGAAAATACTGTTCAAATTGACAGAGGACATTGCGGTTTCTATAGTGAATGATTCTTGTGCACCGGCTACCGCGAAATAGGGAGGAATACACCAACTTGGACAGCTATTTTTAAACAGAAAAAATAGGATGCATTTGACCAAAATGACATTATCTTCAGAAAGCTGACTAACACACTACAGCATCTCTGCTTGGGAGTGGCAACAGGTGATCACACACATATCTCCATATCTCTCTCTCTCTCTCTCTCTCTCTCTCTCTCTCTCTCTCAAACACACACATGCACACACACACATCCTTGTTTCTACAATAGCTTGTTAGACACAGCCCAAGCTGTGATACTAGTTAAAAAGTGATTTTTTTTTAATTACTAACGGAGGCTTAGACACATCATTTGTTTTGAACCAGCAACAGCAGATTCTGACCCGTCACGTAAGAATGTAGTTCCATGCACAAACGCGTTTTTTATGACCGTACTCAGTTTTTCCAAATTCTTTAAAAATGTACTTGTTCATTGAACTGTTGTAAATAAGCAACATCACACTCGCAATCGTGCTATTGTCACGTGAATTTGCTAATATATATATATATATATATATATATATATATATATATATATATATATATATATATATATATTCCATGTGGTATAAAGCAAATAATTTTTTCCCTTAGGAAATAGATTCCCATTGAGATGTACCCTTGATCTGTTGCCTTTTCCAATGTCATGGGCAGATTGTAAAAAAAAAAATAAAAAAATAAACGTCTTGGGGAAACTGGGAATCTGCAAATATTCCAGAAAAGGCTTTTTCAGCCAGACCAAATCAAATGTTCTTGCGTGCGGATTGTCTTCGGAGTGGCTGGGCAACTTTTGATATGTTCACCTTTAACCATTTTCATTAAGCATAGCGGTTTACAATGGGGAAAAGATTGTTTTGCTATATCTTGAGAACCGTAACCTGTCAAATTAAATGCTCTAAGACATCAGCCAATACCTTCCGCATTACAAAACGGCTCTGTACAACTCATAACTCTTCACAGCCAGGCTGTAGTTAACAAGCTAAATGCTAATAACAATGAAACACCTCATGGACTGCAAATTAAGTATTTAGCGTTTCTAAAAATAAAATAAGCTGTAATGCTAACATTATTACATCTACAATTACATCATTCAAAAAGGATACTTGGGTTTAATTTTGGATTTAAAGAGATGAACACTAGCTAAAAAGACAGAGTTGCCCTGAGGGATCGAGTGAGATGGCAAGAGCAGAGGAACGTGAGGGGGCCGGGAGGTCTTTGGCTTCTATTGTTTCACAGCCCATTATGCATATGGTTTTGATTAAGGCCAGCTAAGGGGACCAACAATACTGTCTTCTCTTACATCTGAGGGGACGAATTACCAATTTGAAGAGCATACCATGTAGATATTATCTAAATTGCTTACATATTTACTTTCAAACATCTTCTCTTGAACAATTACTCACAAAAAACTTTTAAAACAAATACTAAACCTTTGAATAGATTTTTAGGCTTGCAATTTACTCAAGCAACAACAGCGATCAATAGCACACAATAATATTAACTGTTTGTGCTGCATTAACTGCATCTGGCACCAACAATCATCCATACGATTATCTAATCAGCCAATCATGTGGCAGCAGTGCAGTACATAAGATTTGCAGATACGGGTCAGGAGCTTCAGCTTCACATCAACCATCAGAATGGGGAAAAAAATGGAAACGCTTTGTTGATGAGAGAGGTCAACAGAGAATGGCCAGACTGGTTCGAACTGACAAAGTCTACGGTAACTCAGATAACTGCTCTGTACAATTTTGGTGAGAAGAATATCATCTCAGAATGCTATTCTGAGATGCAGGTTGGCACTGTTTTGGTGGTACAAGGGGTACCTACACAATATTAGGCAGGTGGTTTTAATGTTGTGGCTGATCGATGTATACACTGCAGGCTGTGAAGGCCTTAGGACTCCAGCATGTCCTGAGAACTACTTCAAAAGCAACGTCAACCACACCCTCAAATGGTGTATGATGATAACAATGAAACAGAGTATCAAACACATTCAGGAACAAACACAGACACACAAACCATGTAAGGAAGTGTTAATGAGGGAGAGATTTCCTACCTGTCGATGATGACAGGATCAGAGGGCGTCTCGTTACGGTTCCCGCAACTCTTTTTGTCACAACAACGACTGAAGGGAAGCAAGGCCAGGGGAAAAGCAGAGAGAAAAAATCTGTTAAAAACAACCTGATCACATGAAAATTATGTGACTTTGGCAACATTTTCTCATAATTATATTACATGGTTCCTTACACATATTGCTGCATTTCTGAGGTGAAAAAAGTGAGTTAAATTTTCTCCCAAACAGGTGAGAATTTTAAGGTTGATGATCTACCCTAAATCATAAACCTAAATCTAACCGGTAGTGTTGCAAATGTGACATGAAATACACAATTGCCATCATGTCATTTTGTATTTTTTCTATGATACCTTCAGTGTCGACTCACGTGTTCTTCAGCACCCGTACTCCAGTTGAGCTACTGTGCAGCTTGATCGTACTTGATTAAGCTTGTAAATGTATTTGGTTATGTAATGCGAATGTAAACAGTTTATTGCCTAACAAGTCATATGATATAGTAAAACTTTTAAGATGTCATAAGATGGGAGGAACAGGGTGAAAATTAAGTGTTTATGAACTGATAATTTGCCATTTTGTGTGTGATTTATGTGAAAGTGAATAAAAGTCATTGTTGTTGTAGCATCTCTAGTGTTCATTTTACCAGGAAACTTGATACATACAACAAGCCACATAAAAATCATTTTGCAAAAATTTAGTTATTGTAACATGATTCTATGAGGCCATGGGTGCGTTTCCCGTACTACTACATACTCACTGCTTAACCACCATAGCATGATGCATCATTGGAGAAATTAACTAGCTAGTCACGACTGTTTCCCGAAACCGTAGTAACTACGTCGCCCATCCACTGTTCGAACCATGTGGGTTCAACAATATAGAGCTGTTGTTAGTGATGTTACACAGGGGGAGGATTAATAGCTTCTGTGGATATTAAATTATAATATCTCTTTTTACAGGTACTCCAGAAAGCTGTTTAATGCAGGAAAGCTGCTGAAGACATGAAAGCTGCTTGTACAATGTTAATGCAACAGATACATTGCGCTACTATAGTGGGGTTTCCCTTTACAGACTTTGGGATTCCCCCTGCACATTTGAGCATATACGCATATGCGCACTCTTCAAAAACCTATCAGAACGGCACTAATGTGCTAACATGGACACATATACAGTGTTGTCCAACAGAAGCCGTGTGTGTTTAAGTGTTTCACTTAACAGCCTTTAATCGGCTCCATTCGCGTTTTCATGATGTTTCAGAATGCTGCATTCCGCAAAACAGTGAATAAGAATAAGAATGTAAACATGGTAAAAGTCTTGACAGAATGAAAGATATAGAAGCATCTGCAAAGTCAAATGATGCCCACACAACAAACTAACAAGGAACTATGCTTCTAATCACAGGTTGTTTGCTGTTTGCGAATGTTCTTTGGAACTACGGTTTTGGGAAACACTAAATCGTTGAACTATGTTGGTAACGCTGAAACTTGCGACCATAGTTGGCTAACAATGGTTTTGGGAAACGCACTCCAGATTGGTAAAAAAAAAAAAGGAGGCATTTGCTTTCATTGTATGGATAAAAACATACAATGAAAGTGAATGGTGACTGAGGCTAACATTCTGCCAAACATCTCCTCTTGAGTTCCATGGAAGAAAGGAAGTCATGCTGGCTTGGAACAACATGAAGGTGAGTAAATGATTACGTAAATTTCCTCTTTGGGTGTACTTTCCTTTTAAGGTGTGAGGGGCTTCAGCAGTGGTTTGGAGATGCCACCGGCATCACATTTCTACCACACAGATGGCAGAAGGACACTGAATAAGGGCTGGGGACAAAACTGTCACATGAAACCCTTGGCATTGTCCTTCCCCCTTCAGTTTCTCTTCATCCCACAACTCCCTCTGTTTCCACCCTCATGTTAAACTCTGTCTCTTATTACCTCATTCACAGCCCCCTGTTTTCTCAAATGACATTTTAGACATATCATTAGACTTTATCATTCATTCATTGACTACAAGCATTGACAAGATGGTATCTTGAGACTGCTTATTTATAAGGAATCGTGTGGGATGCTACTTATATATTACACCTTATATTCTTCAGGTATGCATGATAAATGTCTTTCTTTAGAAGCCAACATGTTTGCCCCTCCTTCTGAAAGGCTTCCTCAACTAGGTCAGTGTCCTCCCAAAGGACTGGAACAAGGGAGAGCATTGGATATGTGTGTGTGTTTGTGTATCTATGTGTATGTGTATTTGTACAGTGCAGGAACAAGATTTGTAAGACCCTAACGATCAAATCTGGTAGCACCCATGGGAGACAGGGTTTAGCTCTAGTCTTTCCTGAAACATAGAACATTGAGCATTGAAATACACACACTCAAACAATTACCATTAAAACATACACAGTACTTTTTTTATGTTTTTGAAGAAAATTTGTGTTTGCCAGAGAGTTTCTGCTAAAATGGGTATTAACATTTCCATGGAAGAAAAAAGTCAAATTGGTTTGGAACCAAATGAATTTGAGTAAATGATGATAGAATTGAAATTTTTGGGTGAACTATCCCATTAGGGTTAGGAGTTTGTAAGCACAATAGTAATAGTGATGTTTGCCTTAGCAACCACCACTAATTTTTACATGCCTGTATCAGCTTATTGGGAGGTGTGGAAGGTTATTATCTTTTTCCTGATAACTTCAAGTTCCTCCCGTAGGACACCCAAAGGAAATCACATCTTAGATCTTAATGCTTCCTTCCTGGTGCTGCTTTTGAAGAAATGTAATCCAAATCGGTTCATGCAATTAACAGGATATAGTCGGTGCTGTCAACGTTGGAACGTGACTACCATCACACACCTCGAACGTATGTTTCCTTTCTATGATCGCTTTGATTCATGACATGGGATTTGTGTTATGACAATTTTAATATTTAGAAGAGCAATTTTGGCCAGTTTCATGACAAAACACATCCTGAAACACATTTCCAGAACTGTGTCTTCATTTATCCCCACAGTTTGTTAAAATGAGAGGAATAAGCACTTTTGTCCCACATTTGCAAGCTGACATGGCACCATATGGCTAATGGTGGTGCGTGGCAATTAGTGGAGCTGATTTATGGCGAACAGTCTAATTTTCTGCTTATAATTGCTGCAGCGTTTGAAGGTACACATACAGACACGCACACACACACACACACACACGCACACACACAGAGTCGATTTGGCTGGTAGGGGGATGGGGACCTCAATTGATTGCACATAAATTGACTGTCCATTGTAACGGTAAAAGATTCCTGTGATTTTTTTTTATTTCTTTTGTTGTATTGAGGACGTGTGTACACAGATGTTACTATCATTAATGAAAAATATTACAAAGATGAAAACTATCAGTGAAAAAGTATTCCCGTTAAGTAATATGAAAACAGGAGAATGAAAACTAAACTGAAACTATAAATGTACTCAAAAATACGAAAACTAAAATGAAGCTACAAATGTAGGCAAAACTATCAAAACTAAATTGAAACTTTAAATGTGCGCAAATGTACAAAAATTAAACTGAAACTATAAATGTCTGCAAAAGAATGAAAACTAAACTGAAGCTTTAAATGTATGCAAATGTTCGAAAACTAAACAGAAACTATAGATGTGCGCAAAAGTACGAAACTAAACAGAAACTATTAACGTACTCAAATGTACTATAACTAAACTTAAACTATAAATGTACGTGAAAAATACAAAACTAAAATAAAACATGTAAATGTACGCAAAAATTCGAAAACTAAACTGAACGTAAAAGTGCACGCAAAAATTTGAAAACTACAATGAAGCTATAAATGTACGCAAAAATACAAAAACTAAACTTAAATGTTAAATGTACGCAAAAATACAGAACTAAACAAAAATTTAAATGTATGCAAAAATTCGAAAACTAAACTTAAGGTATAAGTGTACGCAAAAAACTGAAATCAACACTGAAGCTATAAATGTACACAAAAATACGCAAACTAAACTGAAACTAAAAATGTACGCAAAAGTACGAAAATTAAACTGAAACTATAAATGTGCAAAAATGGTATAAAACTAAACTAAAACTATAAATGTAGCAAAAATCTGAAAAAAAAACAGAAGGTATATGTGTACGCAAAAATGTTAAAACTACACTGAAACTGTAAATGTACAAAAAAGTACAAAAACTAAACTGAAACCAAAAATGGACGCAAAAGCACAAAAACTACTGTGACACTATAAATGTACGCAAAAATATGACAACTCAAATAAAACTATATATGTATGCAAAAATATTCAAACTAAATTTAAACTGTAAATATAAAAAAGAAACCATCCAATTTGACAAGACTGCTTCCTGTCAAATTGGATGGTTCCTTTTTTACATTTACATTTTGAATGATATTCAAAGGGGTCATGTCATGAGGAATCAAATTTTCCTTGACATTTTGACATAAAAGGGTCATTCTACTATAAAAACATACTTTAAATTTTAGAAATCAAAACTTAATCCCCAATACAATAAAAGCATTTATTGAAACCAAGCTGCAAAAATGCCTCTTCTCTACCTCCGTGACTACCCTACATCACTAGTGGTACATTAATTCATGACTGCCTCTACAGCAAAAAAAAAAAAAAATCAACACCTACTTAAAATCATTGCATCCTTGGCCCCGCCCACTGGTGCTCAGTTCGTACTCAGAGAGAGAGAGCAGGACAAACAGGCCTAGAGTGGCCTCACTACTCCTGAACACCAAAGGGGACATATCTGGACTATTCTGGATTATTTTTGTGTATATTCATGCACTAGACAGACATCTTTGACTGCTTGATACATATCTCGGGCCAAAAGACACGGTGTCAAGTTATAACTCTGAAAAAGAGAAGCCATTCGATTTCATTTAGCTGCTCTGGGTCTTGCTGTTTTGAGCACAAACGCAAGTTCTTTTGGCCATCTGTGCTATTTTTAAACAGAGGTGGGCCTACGGGACAGGCAAGACAGGCAATTGCCTGGGGCCCCAAGCTGGGAAAGGGCCCCCCACGGGCGGTAATTACAGTAGTTCACAGCAACGACACTTGAAACCAATGATTGGCAATGCTTAGTAGACTAGAATGACATTTGTGATGCAAGCTTATTTTCCAATCTAAACTGGAAAAAAAAAACTTTTCTAGACTGAGACTTTTCTGATGTCTGGACTCTATCTGCAGGGGTCTATGATTATACATATAAATTGTTTGATAATCTGGTAATGAGTGCATCATTATATTATTTTGATTTTTGTGTTGTTTTTTTTGTTTTTTTTCGTTTCTCTGATTTCTATTTGTGAGGAAGAAAACCTAGCAAAGTTTCTGACTTGTCCTCACGTAGCCGCAGTCTTCCCAAAACACACACACACACACACACACACTGCTCCGTTTCTGTTTCCGTCATATCCGCGTGTGGTTTGCGCAGCCTATAACAGGCTTTCACTTGATCTCATCTGGATGCATAATTTTCTCTGTGTTTAATTATAATTGGCTTCAGTGTGTTTGTGAGTGTGTGTGTGTGTGTATTTTTGTGTGTTTGTGAGTGTGCGTGTGTGTGTGTGTGTGTGTGTGTTATGTATCTATGTGTTTGTGTATAATAAGAATAGATTATATCAAATTAATTAAGTGATTGACAAATGGGTAAGGAATCTTTACATATTATAGATCATCTTTATTTATTTATGCATTTATTTATTCTCACAAAAATAGGATGTTCTGTAGTCAGGTTCCTAATAAGAATAACAGCTTGGTGTAATGGCTCTGGATTTGTAGGTTTTAATCAAAGCTTATGTGTTCAGTGAGTTTGGTTACAAATTATAATAGCACTGAGAAGTATTATTAATGAGGATTGGGGATGATTGTCTACAGTGGTGGAATAAAGCATTTGGTAGATCTGAAAAGTTTTCAATCCAACTCACTTTATTCTCAGGCATAAATTTAATGTTTCTTTAACAAACAATATTGAAACATACATATGTGTGCATATGTGTACGTGCTCTCTGCGCTTGTTTACACCCGCTTTACAAAATAATTGATGCAGATCAGGCAAAGTCACAAACGTGCCCACAAAATTGCTGCTGAACGCAATTTGAACGCGCAAATCTGGTCTTGCGAGCCAATTCTGAGCGGTGTACAGAGGAAGATGCCACAGACCACCGTATTTGACCCACCCTGCCGGGACCGTACATCATCACTGTGATCCAGACAGCTGAATCATCTCTTAAACATGCAGAAAGTGCGCTTGACAACCCCGCACATCTGGATATATGCAAGGTTATAACGCTCTTCTCCATCATTTGATATGATAAGCTGAATATGTTCATAAACATCTCTTTTAAATAAAATTAATTTTACTGCCTCCTTTCATTTGGCGGTAATAGCACAGTCTAAATTGTGCCAGGCAATTTTTGTGAATGAAGCACAATATACAATGAGAAAATTTGAAAATACAAAACTGTAAAAATTTTCAAAGCTATAAAAAAAACCCTGCTCTACATAAAATCTACTTTTTTTGCGTGATGCGTGTTGCTGGTAAAGCCCTGGCATATTTTTCATAGATGCCACATGAGGCAGGGAACATTTGTTAGCAGAGCAGACTGAAATTTCAGATTGAGTAATGAGTTTCTACTTGTCCTAATTAACCAGGCATCAGGGTGATATTCATGTGGGTGTACAGGGTGGGCGGCTCTGTTAAAATACCACTAAAAATAGCCATGAGTCGATCATCACAACCTACATTTAAGCAAATTCATCTTTGGATGTTAATTAAATACATAATATTTGATAGAAAAAGTCATCTTCTACTTGTTTTGTTCCTGCTCTTGTTCACTAGGGGTTTGTGGGTTTGACCTTGATAGTATCAGTATGAAATGAGCACTATTTACCCTTATTTTGTAGTGGTACTTAATCAGTTCCCATGAGAGTAAATACAATATTGTATAGAGCACAATATTGTTGGCCGATTGGTTTCTATTTCTGTCGAGTTGTGCTGTGTAGCCCCGCTCATAGTGAAATCTTATTGGTCCAAAATCCCGCTCCATATAGCGGATCCTATAAAATGATAATTGATGTTTCGTGACTATTACTCCTTGTCTATGAGCTCATCTTTATGCCAGTGTACTCCTAAAAGTTGTACTGGACTACTTCCTCCCACTAATACCACCTGCCCCCAACAAGCAATAGAAAGTATCAAATCATGGTGTGCCGCTGTGTCATAAACTAAAGGATATTGGCTATTTGAAAACAAAAGGCCCTTCAATATGTACCACCCCAACTTCCTGTTTCAATATGTTAACTCAGGGAAGAAAACTGTGTTGTTAAAACCAGTTAATCCAATTTTTAAACATCAAATATGTTCTAAAAGGTGATTGTGTTGTATCATGCAGACAACAGAAAAATTACTTTGGAAACTTGTTGTGTCACAACTAAGGACACAGTGTTATAAACAAAGTCTCACCTGCACATGATTTCATGAGTCAGGAGCACGCGGCACATCTCCGGGTTCTTATCTTGACCTTCATAGATGATGGGCTTTGAAAAGATAAAACAAAACAAAAATCACAGTTAGCACCTACAAGGATTTAGCACAAAAAAGAATCTGATCTATTGGTCAATCACAATTAACCTTCCTATTGACTAAGGGTTAAAACATGTATCCATTTCCTGTTAAGAAAATAGTGTGTTCACATATGCTGTTGTGAACATGTAATAAGTTTGTAAATGGGTCTTTGGATGACATCATAATTTAATCATTAATGAATTAATACATGCTAATTTTGGGTGAAATTTGACCTGAAGGACAAAAAGTGGGTGATAACTCAATATGAATCACACTGCATAAGAAACTGTTTCAAAACACCATGAGAAAATGCCATTCAAAAAAATATACATATTTTATTTTGATGCCTAACTGCAATCAAGTCTCTATCTTTATGATTACTACACTTAAAGGAATATTTCGGATTCAATACAAGTTAAGCTCAATCGACAGCATTTGTGGCATAATATTGATTACCACAAAAAACAATTTCGACTCATCCCTCCTTTTCTTCAAAAAGAAAAGTTTACAAGTGTCAAGGTTACAGTGAGGCACTTACAATGGAAGCCAATTTTCTAAGGGGTTTAAAGGCAGAAATGTGAAGCTTATAATTGTATAAATGCACTTACATTAATTGTTCTGTGAAAATTTGTGTGTAATTTGAGCTTAAAAGCTGTTTAAATTGGGGCCTGGGTAGTTCAGCTAGTATTGACTACCACCCCTGGAGTCACGAGTTCGAATCCAGGGCGTGCTGAGTGACTCCAGCCAGGTCTCCTAAGCAACCAAATTGGCCCAGTTGCTAGGGAGGGTAGAGTCACATGGGGTAATCTCCTCGTGGTCGCTATAATGTGTGGTTCTCGCTTTCGGTGGGGCGCGTGGTGAGTTGTGTGTGGATGCCGCGGAGAATAGTGTGAAGCCTCCACACGTGCTACATCTCCGTGGTAACGCGCTCAACAAGCCACGTGATAAGATGCACGGATTGACGGTCTCAGATGCGGAGGCAACTGCAATTCGTCCTCCGCCACCCGGATTGAGGCAAGTCACTACGCCACCACGAGGACTTAGTGCGCACTGGGAATTGGGCATTCCAAATTGGGGAGAAAGGGGGAGAAATTTTTTGTTTTTGTTTAAATTGTCATTTTTGCTGTCGTTTTAGGGTTTACAGCGTTACAGCGCCATGGCAACAAAGTTGTAAAATTGAATATAACTTTACATAGAAAAGGATAGAAAGCAATTTTATCACATTAAAATCATGTTAACACACATATTGTTCACGTATTTTAACGTTTCTGGATTGGCCCATTCACTTCCATTGTAAGGGCTAATCAACATTATGCCACAAATGCTGTCGATTGAGCTTAACTTGTATTGAACCTGGAAAATTCCTTTAATACACATGATGCTTTTACCTTTTGACAGTTAGTGTTTCTCAATTCTGGTCCTGAATGACCCTCAGCACAGCCCATTTTTGATTTGTGTCTCTCTTTTTGACACCAATTCAGATCATGAAGCCTCTGCTAGCTTCTGCATGGAGTTGATGAATAGAATCAGTAGTTAAGATAAGAAATACATCCAAAATGTGCTGTGTTAGGGGTCCTTCAGGTTCTGGTTTGAGAAATACTTTCGAAGTGAACCACTGGGCAATATATATGCATTCGCTTACATTTCAGGAAGTCAACAATGACCACCCAACATCCCCAAAACCCATTTCCTCCCCATCCATCCTCACAGTCTCAAATTCAGAATTTACAGAAACCGATTCCACTAGAGAATTTGTCTTCAACGCCTGTTGGTCAAGCCTTATTTAATAAATATATACATGTGTCATGGGAAAACGTCTCTGAGCTGTTTTAATATTTCTGGACAGGCTGTCCAGAGCTCTAGTCTCACACAGGGCTGTGGCTAAATACGTACAGACAAACTGAAGAAGGGCGACTGTTGTCAGTTAACACTCATTGTTTCACTTCTAGCTCAGGTAATTACTCTCCCTACAGACCATGGAGAGTTTAGGGGCTGAGGGTGGGGTAACATGTGGTAGAGGCCAGGGTGTTACATAGCACCGGCTCTGAAAGGTTTAAGGGATGGGTAGCAATCCAAAAAACACCTGTTGAAGGTGGACGAGATGACAAGGAACGTGATTGGTTGCTCAAATTTGCAACTAGGAAGGATCTAAACAATGACAGTGATTCCTGTTGGTAAGGAAGAACTGATTTCTCAAAAAAAATAATTACTCTATAGTCGACATGCAACCCATTTGACTTCTGTATTGTGACATGTTTCAGTGTGACAGGATAATCAACCAGAAAAAATGGAGCAAGTTATTTCATTTGATGATAAGAAGGCATTATTTTCAACATGATAACACAAGAAATCAACACGCTGCTTCTGAATGCAAATGCACCCTGAATCCAACCCAGTACAGCCAAATTACTAAGCCCCATACCCTTTTTCTGCATTAATTCAAACGTGCGCAATCTCAGTCCATTCGGCGCTTATATTTGGAATGCTCTCGGGCATGCTGGGCTGCTATTTTCTATGTAAACACGCAGCATACAAGAGCAGCTTCTATGTACTTGAATGAGGAAAGACCAAAATCAACAAAATGGTTGGTCAAGATTAAGATCAAAGAACATAATACAAATCAGTAGTAAAATCTGACAACACTGGTATTATAAATTGTGCTTCTGCAGCAGAACTTTTGTAAATAAGTTGCCAGTAAATAAGGTCAAGTTTGATTTCAGTATTGACTTTTGAGTATTAAATTGCTGGGAAATCCAAATTTTCAGCAATTATTTTGTCAATCTGATAACATAATTTGCGGAAACTGGACTGGGATGCTTTTTAATTCCAAAAATGAGAGCTTTTTCGAAAGCTCTTTTTTGTCCAACATCTGTATTTAGAAATAACAACTAAAGAGTGTGTTAACATCTTCATTACAATCACATCCTTTATCTCATTAGCATTCGTTTTTGCATCTCTCACTAAAAATGTAAAGTGCCTATGCCTTCACTGGCATACCACCTACCCTGTCATATGACATGCCAAACATGCTGTTGTGAGTGGCAAGGGGCGGTGGGGAAAGGAGATGGGTGTGAGAGAGCAGTTGGGATGCCAGACTGGAGCACGTTGCACCATCTGGTAAGGCCCCCCAGATTTCTCCTGTATTTTCTCGGCTTTGCTCTCACCCCTCCTTAACACAAAACACAACACTGCCTGGCTGGCTGGCAAAGCTTTTCATCCAAGTTGGACATGGTATGCCATTCCAACCAGTGCCACGTTTAACTATGCCAAGCATCTCACCTTGCTAAGATTCTGGGATCTCGTTCTGAGGCGAACCGACTGGCAGCAAATCTGTCCTGTTACACACAGCCATTAGTCTCTGCCATGTAATGGAGGTGTAATTCAGCAAACCTGTCTAGAATTGAAAGTTTGTCACGTTGACCATAAAGGGATAGTTCACCCAAAAATTATTCATTCATCATTTATTTGCCCTCATGTCATTCCAAACCTATTTGGTTTTCTTTTGTCTGTGGAACCCAGATAGACTAATTCTGAATAATGTTCATGCTGATCTTTCCTACAGATTTGGAATGACATAAGGGTGAGTAAATGATAACAGAAGTTTCATATGTGTCATTTACCTTAAGCTGAAACAAGCAAGAAAAAAGTCTTAGATGCAAAGTTTTTATTTTGACCTTTAAAAGGATAATTGGACTGGAGAAATATCCAGAGACAACTGATATATTGCCTCATTGTCTGATGTCTTTCAGATGTACTTTACATTATACAAAGGCACTGAAAAGTGATGTTGTTAAAGCCAGTGCTGGAGCTGGCAAGCTCAGAACATTTGTTCAGATGGTTTTCTTTCACTTTGAGCGAATAGGGGCCAAGGTCTTCTAGAAGTACACAGCATGCATCACTGTCTGCCAGCCCAAAGACCTGCTTCACATTTCTATCTTTACACACCAAATCTATCTTAGCGCATTCTGGCTTTGAGCTGTGTTCAGGGACAGCAGTATTCCTCCACTTGAAACAGATTAAAGGAATATTCCGGGTTCAATGCAAGTTAAGCTCAATCGACAGCATTTATAGCGTGATGTTGATTACCACAAAAATGTATTTCGACTTGTCTTTTCCCTTCTTTTCTTAAAACAAAAGCAGAAATCTGAGTTACAGTGAGGTACTTACAATGTAAGTCAATGGGGTTTCAAAAGTATAGCCCCAAGATGTAAACAAAAGGGTGTTAACATGATTTTAGTGTGATAACATTACTGTCTAAAGCCGTAAAGCCTAAAACCCTAAAAAGGCCATAAAAATTGCGATTTAAATAACTTTACAGATCAAATAATACACAAGTTTTAACAGAAGAATTAATGTAAGGGCTTTTATCAAATTAGAAGCTTCACATTATGCCTTTAAACCGTCCTAAAATTGTCCCCATTCACTTCCACTGTAAGTGACAAGTCAAAATTATTTTGAACCTGGAATATTCTTTCTTTTCCATATAATTATGCAAATATGTAATAATGTACATTATATGATATTTATTATGAATGTAACATAATAATGTTATTCTGGTTATACGATTAAAGTCGACAGACCCTATTTACTATCTAAATACACATTCCTTATTGTCTTATTGTGCACAATTCATTGGTGCACATTGTACCAAATAAAAAACATGTTTGTCTTAATAATCTTTGATCAAAATGCAATAACTTGCTCTGCATGCTCCTGAAACGACTTTTTACTTTTCGGATGACATCAAGAATGTTGCTTACTTCCTCAACACCTCCCCTTCAATTACCTGGCTCCACAGTGTTGTTCAGGTTGTAGTCGAAAAACCCAGAAGAGAATTCGCCATGTGATCACTCTGGATTTTCCTATGGGTTTTTATAATGGGGTTTTTGAACTTATGAGTTAAATAAGGTCTGTGGTAAACATTACTTGACGATATGTGGATGTTTTGTTTTACAACATAAATTACAGACTTTCATACCTAAAATGTCAAAATTCACATTTGAGGTATGAAAGTCTGTAATTTATGTTGTAGAACAAAACGTCCACGTATCGTCAAGTAATGTTTACCACAGACATTATTTTACACACAAGTTCAAAAACCCCATTGTTAAAACCTATAGGAAAATTCAGAGTGATTGCATGGCGAATTCTCTTCCGGATTCACCTACAAATTGATGTCACAGCTGAACAGCTCTATTCTGGTATGTAACACCCACTTTTAACAATCCAATCAATTATCGATGCATTAAAATCAAGTGCCACCCAAAAACATTTTCTCGTTGAATATCATGTTTCCCTTAGATATACATCACATTATGGAAATAAAATGGGTTATGGATGGCATTTCACATTGACTTTAACAACAAGTTTTGAAATTCTTTCTTCTCTGTTAAACATAGTCTAGTCAAAAAACTGGAAGTGACTCATATACAAGATTAATTAGCCTTTGTGTATTTTGTTTGCATTAGGGGCTCTTCGAAAGGAAATATTAGGTTACTGGCTCTTAAAGTGTTCAATCTTGATAACTTTCATATGCCTTGCCTACTTTTATCAGGAAGAAAAATCAAAGAGCAGGAAGTGCTGTGATAAACCCCGGAAATAGTTCCTGTTTGATATAGAGGGAACATCAATGATTCGAATGTGAAAAGTGACTAACATTGCAAGCATATTTAGTGCAGGAAGAGGGGCACATTTATACGCATGTAGCGTTCATGTGCCTTGTAATACATATTTCATCTCACCAAGCACACTTTTCATATTTCATCCACCGTTTTCCTCAATGGCTTTGATGTGACGCTTTAAATCGAAGGCAAGTAAACAAGATGCTATAAATACATGGAAACTCACTTCCTACACAGTTGGCATCATCTGTTAGCATGCCATTAAGAACACGGCTGCCTTTTTTCCCAGGCCACTAGGCTACCTTTAAAGAGGTGCTGTATTGGCAGTGATTTCACCCTTTGTTCTCCCACACACATAGAAGCGTTCGCAAACACAAATCAGTATCCCACCCCACCCCTGATCAGCTGTTCAGACATAAAGCCTGAAAAACAAGAGAAACGGAAGAGAGATCAGGAGTTGGGCAGACAGACAGGAGAAGAGGAGGGATGGGACGGGTGGGGAGAGACAGCTAACAGACTTCTGAGAGAGTTCTAGACAGTGCAAGAGATGAGAGAATGAAACAAGGGCAAAAAGAAAAGAGTGTGAGAGGTTAAAAGTGTGATAAATGCAAGGAAGAATAGAGCAGGGTTCGTTGGTGGATAGAAAGTCCATGGACCCCCTGATGAACAATCCTGGGATAGAAAATGGATAAAGAGCTGAGTGAAAAGAAAACGGTAGTGAAAGTGTGTAATTTTTGTACTTCTAGCATCACCATGCAGAATTGCAAAAATAATGACTCTTTTCAAACAGATTTCCCTACCACTCCCCCCATCTTCCATTGGTAAATAAATGCCCCAAACATGCATCATTGGTTGAGCCAACATACAGCACACATTGGATGCTCAAATGAACACAGCAGTTTTGATAGAGCCACAGTGTTTACACTTTTCTGGGTGAATCAACCTACGAATGGCTTACTTATAGTTGTCTCTGCAAATTAAGACAGGATAGGAGAAAGTATTTTAACATAAAAATCACCTTGATTACAGAAACAATCAGTGAAATCCAGGTAGGAATGAGAGAGAAAACTAACGTGTAGGAAAGATGACGGAGGAGCATGGGGGGGCATGTACAGTAGTACACTGTGTTTATCAGATGTGTCGCCGTTGAAATTTCTGATTACAAATTAATCTGTCAAAATTACACCTAAGATTGTTTATGCATAATGCTCATTTCTTCACAAGAAAAACAGGTTCAAAGGTTGAAGGCTGAACTTAAATTCTAAATTTCAAGTAATCGATTACTCGTTTTTTATGTGTTAGAGTACTCGACTACAAAATTATGTGAAATGCCCGTCCCTAGATTGGACTACACTTAAAAAAAACTCTTAACCTAAACATGCGTTATGTGGTAACATCTAAATGAATTGTTTTGATTCCAGTCAAAACTATAATTTAACATCAGTAGCGGTTCTAGCTTGTATGGCACCCTGGGCGAAACCAGCTTCAACACAGGGGGTGGGGTCTGTGTGGGTGCCTCGTGCCACCCTCCCGCAAGATGCTGCCGCCCTCCCGCAACTGCCCATGTCGCCCAGGCCTAAATCCACCACTGTTTAAAATCACTGAATCTACCAGAATACATTAGGTTACACATTTTAAGGGTTAGATCTGGTAGAAATAGCTCCTTAAGGTAACAACTGCAGATTATTACTTTTTACAGGGTGGAAATAGCTGTTTTTCCACTATCGGGCCAGTGCAAGCCAGGGCTATCAACTGGTCAGCCAGGGCCAGTATCCTCGGACCTCGAGCCGCAAGACCAAAATCGATCTGCATTCCCACCATCGGTCCAATAGCTCCACAGCGTTGCCATAAAAACCCCCTTAACACACTGCCCAGGAGCCAACGTCACACACCCCGCCAATTTCACAAGCAAGAGGGAAGATCAAGCTGAGGTATCATGTTATCTAGTTATCTAGAATATCGAGTTTATATCGTATGTAAACATTAGCTAGCCAGCAAGATAAGTTAGCGTTGACAACTCACCAACTGTAACTACCATCCTGTCCCGAGTGGTACCTCCACTAACAGCGGGACGATGTCCCAGCACACCGTCCATGATCTCGAACCATGAAAAGTTCTTCCTTTGGGCACCGCTTTGTCCATTGTGAGTTTTTATTAAAATTTTCCTGAACCTGTATTGTTGTGCACTGGTTACACAACTTGGCAAGTTCAGCGATTTTGGTGCTGACCCTCTGACGTGACTCAACGAAACTCAGCCTTTGACGCAGCCTTTGACACTGACACAATCTCCAGTTGACCTTGTTTGGCCCAAGGGTAATCGGCAGGCCATTGGCCGTTGGACCCGTGAAAGCCCCGAGAAGGCAAGATGAAGCCCCGAAATTGACAGTGGGAACACAACTGGACCTGGCATGCACTAGCATGCCCTCATTTGGCCCAATAGTGGAAACATGGCTATTGATATGGAGAAGAGGGACGAACAGAATTAGCAAATGATGCAAACCACATTCAAACGCGCATTGTCCGCATGAGCACCATATCTAATTTTTCAAAGCACATGTCCTAACTGCTAGGCCATGGCACCTACAATGCACACTTTATTTAAATTAACTATATAACTTAACATGCACAACACTAAGTGAAGGTGTTTTTATATCTGTTGAATCAAATAAGTTAGCAGGGACAGTAACAACCAAAAAAAACAAGCATCTTTATGCAACAGTTTGTGCGGTTGCAACAGTAAATCACTCCTGCTACAGAAGATTGGCTCTGTAACCACTCCAAGAGACCTAACAGCTAATCTGAACACTAATTAAAGTACACCCTGCTTAAGCTTCTGTAGTTTTAGCCATTTCCACCACCATAACATAAGCAGCGTGATTGTCTGCTAGTGGCCTCACTAGCATTGCAACACGCTTTAGCAACATTTGCGATTAGCAGTTGTCATCACTTTGATTTAGAAACGATTGGCTTACTAAAAAAACATTAGCTGAATGTGAAAAGCTCTTTGCTAACTCACTCCACAACCCAATAAATAGCATCTCACAACTGCGTATCTGTGATTATAGACAGCCAACGGGTATACAAAACATCACAGAAGATTACTCTGGTCTTCTGTAACCCGATAATGACTGCTAAGGAAGAAGATCTTCATCGCTCATCCAAGCTCCATTCCCAGTTTGAGAGCCGGATCTGAATGGCTTGTTTTTAATCAGAGCCACAACATGGGCCCAGACACCTGTAGCTGTCCTGTGGTATCCAGGTCTCATTTCACCCTCTCTACAGTTTCTAAATGCCCCTAAGCGAAACCACATCTGATCCTGAGCTCTCTCTCTCTCTCCCATTCACCTGAGGAAATCAAAAACTCATGCCGACCAAGCTGTGTGAGCTGTAAATATGTCACTTTTGGAGCTCTTGAGTTGGAGCTCTTACAAGGTGACTAGGCGTCTTGTTTTAGTGCGTTTGCGGCAGAGAACGGGATTTGATATCATCCCACTACTGTTACATACCATCTGTGAGAGGAATTTAAGTGTAGTTCTAAACGAACCTCTTTAGCGAATGATTTAACCATAGGTCGTCTACACATCCAAAAGTTTCTTGCACACAATACAGCAGCAAAAGGGATCGCAATCTTATTCCTTGTGACTTCTATAACACGTGTTCTATTACCTGTGCAAAAAATAATGAATACAAGTGCTAAATATATTCGGAGAAGACTGACATGAAAACTGCCGGCAAACAACTACAAAAGATTTGTGTGGGGGAAGCAGAAGTGTCTGGATGATTATTTTTTAACTTGACACTGATAAACAGTGTTCTAGCGACACTTCGCTTAAAAGTGCCATGTCCTCCCACGAAGTGAAGCAAAGCAGATAGTTAAGAAACAACAGCTCTTCTACCTACTGCCAGACTAGTTCTGTCAAAGTGTCAGATACTGGGGTTTAATGCACTTTGAAGTTCCAACGACGCAGCTTCGGTGTGAGGGAGAGGGAGCTGGCGCCCGCAGGTAAGTCAGCGACCGTTAGCGAACTGTAAAGAGACGAGTGTGGAGCCTTTCTCGGTTTACGGCAGGCAGCTTATAAACAGGGCTATCTTTAATGAACACTCTTTGACAGTTCACAAAAGCTAATCTCTAGCCTATGCATTCCCATGACATGCTAAAATGTTTTAGTAAAACAAAACAAAATGCTATTTATAAACCATTCGAGTCGAACACAGGCACTAGCCCTGGGCCACACATGTCTTCGGTGAAAGATAATATCAAACAGACAACAGGCAACAGGAAACAGGCAACACTAATAACGTAGATCTAGCATGTACATACTAGAAATGAAACAACAGTGTTCAGAGGAATTCAGCCAAGCATGACATCTGTACCCCACCAATGGCAACACAAATATATTTGAGTGTGTGAACACACGAAAAAAATGCTAGGCTGCTTCTATTTGTATAATCTGTTGTTGCGTACTTTAAATGTAATTTGTTTTTTATATACACCCAGGGTTGAAGGCAAAGTTAGTAAACAACATGGGGACTTAAAAGTATGCTGATACAAAAAATCGGTATCACTTACATTAATGTTCCCTTTGTTTTGGGTTTATAAAGAGGTTCATTAATGACTAATAACTCATTTACAGTTGCATTATAAATCACTGATAAGCGGATATAACAATGTGAACTTTCATTTCAACTTACATGCAATACTTGCCATATAGTGAACATTTTAACTTGCATGTCATCATAAAAATAATATTATATATTATAATACTATTATTAATTTTATACGATAACATCTTAATAAAACACCTATTAACTCTTATATTAATCAAAAACATAAAATGCCCTATTTCATGATTTACGTCACATCACGGCAAAAATAGATAATTATAGTGGGATTAAAAAGAAGGGTTTGTGTCATATTGCCACAGTACGCTTTGTGGCTATATTAATTTCTGTAATGTCTTGACTCATTTGTGTTATCATTTTCATTGTCATGTTGATGTCAAAAGAATGGTGTTACTCTGATAGGTGTCTCAACACTTTCAGATCTTCATGCTCATTCACAGCATATATCATACTGTATAATAAAGCCTGATGACCATTAAACTATACAGAGCTTTATGTACATAGATTAAAATGTTAAACATGTGTTATTAAGCATTTATAACATGTAAAAGGGCTCACTGTTGGCAAGTAATGGATGAAAGTAGACCTATTTATGCATGTTGTTATAACTGTATATAAATTATTTATAATGCAGTTATAAATGACTTATTTGTCATTAATAAACTCCTTTAAAACCCCTTAACAAAGGGAACATTAATGTAAAGTGTCACCAAAAGAATCTACTATCTGTGTAAGTCAAAAAGAAAATTGCTCCCCAAAAGATTTAAAAACCAAAAGCAGTATCACGGCAAACTCTTTCCAACGCATTCCGCACAAAATGTCCCAAAGAGGCCACCGAGCATCCCATGGTGCCATTCTCACAGGGCATGTAGCATGTGCTACTGCCTCTGACAGAAGATACACTTACACACATTCACACACAAATGCACGCACATTTCACTGTGACATTCATCTGTGCAGGGCACGAACAGTTCAAACTGTATGAATTAGCTTCTGGTGACATGCTCAGATGGTGTACGGTACAAGATGAGTGAGCGCTTACCTGTTTAGTCATGGAGTCAATTAGTCGT
Source organism: Myxocyprinus asiaticus (assembly GCF_019703515.2). Classification (NCBI taxonomy): domain Eukaryota; kingdom Metazoa; phylum Chordata; class Actinopteri; order Cypriniformes; family Catostomidae; genus Myxocyprinus; species Myxocyprinus asiaticus. The sequence goes on along the minus strand of NC_059381.1, from coordinate 30,689,801 downwards.
ACATAATAATCCTGCTCTGTTCTGATGCCTGTAACAGAGAACATTTATATCAGCGGCGAGAGACCATGATGTGTGTTTTTTATGATATTTTCAAAAAACATATTCAACACCTGTAGTCTAATTATAAATAGAGCTTTACTTGCACCAAGCATAATGCTCTTGATGTTGATATTTACATAAATGACATTAACAATAGATAAAAACAATTTCCTTTTGGTTTTATATTTTAGCATTTTAAAACTATAGAAAGCATTTTAAATTAGATAGATAGATAGATAGATAGATAGATAGATAGATAGATAGATAGATAGATAGATAGATAGATATCAATTCTTTATTAACTTAAATGTTTTTTATAGACATTTTGCAATAGAGCATACATTTTATTTGTGATTATTTTTTTATAACTCTAATAGCTACTGAAAACACCTGCTCATGTCATAAATGTTAATTAATAGTTTATTAAGGTAATAGTTTATGAACTTGAGCAAATGTATAGTGGTTATAAGAATAATTCTGTAAATACTCTGACAGTGCATGGTTGAATCTAAAATATATATATATATATATATAAAGAAATTCTCAAAATATTACTAACACATAAACAGCATGATGCACAAGTATCTAGGGATCAAACAGCTGGTTTATTGTGCGGTTATTAAGAAACTGAGCACATGATAGATGATAGACAAGCTGTCAGCTTACACACTATTGAACATGATAAATTCGCAGCAATTCCGACTCGCTCGAAGAAAAACACATTAACAATTAATATCTGCTAGTTGGAAATAGGTTTCTAATTGATTTAACCCTTGAATGAATTATTAATGCATTGAAATGAAACAGACTCGTTGTGAAGTGGACGGATTTCAGCTGCCTTACTTTGATTTGCAGCGCTTGAAAATGATTTAATGTTGAGGAGTCAATCACGGATTATTTATAATTGTTCAGACAGAAACAATCTTGATTGTTCTTCTCATTCATTTAAATCACTGCCAATCTTAGTAAAAAAATCGAGATGTGTGACGACGGCACCTGCTGCTACTATTTTTGTCGAATGAAATGCAAATGACGATCAATGTCCCGCATGGGGAAAGTGTGCAAACTCGAGCTCGCTGCGCAAATATGAACATGTCTTACCGTTGCTGTAGAGAAGTTGCAGTCTGTAATGTATTCCATTGTTTGTCTTTTCTCCAGTTGTTTCCTGGGCATAAAAAGAATATTACAGTAGGTTTCAAAATAATAGACTACATACACTGTCAATGTGCTGACAAAAGTGTAATGCATGGGCCCAAACTTGGCATAGTTAGACTGCAGACGCATGTTGTCAATTTTAATACAAACAATAGCTTATTTTTCTGTCAATCATATATCAACAAAACTAGCATCTCAGATTGAATTCATTGCTACCGCACTAATTGCACTAAATGTAATGAGAGCAAATGAATGCATTGTAAACATTAGGCGTCTTTAGTTATGTCGCCTAATATTAAATTACAGGCTACTATTATTATGCCTAAAATGTATTTTACTGATACTTTTAATCCAATTAATTTATATCAGTCACGTGCATAATTACAAATGCATATAAAATATTTTTTAGGCTATAAATATTATATATATATATATATATATATATATATATATATATATATATATATATATATATATATGTGTGTGTGTGTGTGTGTGTGTGTGTGTGTGTGTGTGTGTGTGTGTGTGTGTTTGTGTGTGCGTATGTGTGTGTGAAGGAAAAAGTAGGCTATGAAACGGGTTTTAATTTACCTGTTATACGGAAGGTTGAAAAATGCAGGTTTAAAAGTCAAACATATTAGACGATCATGTGAGATAACATTAGTAATTCAGAATTTCATTTAGAGATTTGGGATGAATAAAGTGCACATTAAACATTTGCTCATATCTTGACTCTTCACTTTTATCAACTTTTATCACTTTTATCAAAAAAAAACAAAACAAAAAAAAGTATGTTTATTCACCCTGATAATATTACAATGAATTTAATTATTGATGTCAAATAAGGTCAAATATATATTTTCAAACTTTTTTTCAATTGTGCATGAGTTTACCTTTAAAACCTTACGTCTGCTGGTCATATAAATGTATATCCACCTTTTAAATCATATAAAATCTACAAATAAACCGTATGTGCAATTATATTTGGTAGCTACTCTGATTACATCGTGGTGTTACAAGAATCAATGCCGTAATGTTTTTCAGTAAACTCACCTTTTCTTTTTCCACAAATCCAACGAAAGAGGTCCTCTCAATTTCCACTGGTTGTCCTTGTCGGTCATAAAGGGCTAAAACGAAGTGGAAGAAGTTGGATTTGCGCAGGTTTGAGGGCGGCTGTTTCTCGAAGTGCGCCCGGGCAAGCCCCACTCCGCTGCGGGGAAGACACGCAAAAGGTAGCCCGTGTTAAAACATCCATTAAGATATTAGATTTGGATGTGCAATTGGAAATATAATATATGTATAATCGGCCCCAGTTGTGAGCTGTCCGCACGTGCCACTGACAAGCAGACTGACCATTTGGGGAGTGATATGCTAAATGTGAAAACTACTTTTGTGCAAGCTACATTATTATTATTATTATTATTATTATTATTATTATTATTATTATTGAATCCAGTAAGCCAATCCAACCGGTTGTAGTGGGACCTCACGATGGGACCGCATGCAAAAGGAGGTGAGCTTTGACTAAGTACCCAAACTTTGCATCCCAAGGAACTCATCAAAGCTCACCAAACGACAAAGAAGAGCGAATAAAAGGATTAATCCTCAAAAATCCGTGTGAAGTTTCCCCAAACAAACGGCAGCAGCACGAACAGGCTACATGTCCATCTGTGGGAGTCATCGCGCTGTGGGCAGCCCCGGGGCTCTCTTACCTCTGCGCGGCCGTGTTCGCATCCAGCACCCCGGCACCTTGCATCCATGTTCGGACTGCGTTCATGCCGGCTCCGATGGGCTCCTCTTTCAAACTACTCCCACTCCTTTGGATGCTCTCCTGAATCCCAAACATGAAAACGGGATCTCAGACACTCTCTCTTCACGTTGGTGCGCTCAAGTGCTCTCAGGTGTCCAACCTCCCGTGCGTAAAAGAGAGAGAGATCTGACAGCTCAGCGTGCAGATTGGAGGGAGTTTGAAAACCAGGACAAACCCTGATATCACCAAGACGCACAATGTTTGCAAGGAAAGTGGAAACGAAAGGCAGTTTTCTCCGAAGATGTCTTGTCCTGGGACCAGCTGAAGGAGAACACAAGGAGCAAACAGATCTTAGAGACTATCAAATGTCATTATTCCCTAACAACTTTTCTTCTCTTTTCTCCTCAGATCAGAGGGGGAAAAAACACACACACACGAAAGTATTCAAGAAGAGGCTATCCTTGGAGCGCACAATTCTCTGATGCGCCTCTGATTAAAACTGGAGTGATTTGTGTACCTTCCCAAAGGAATGAGTCCTTCTTTTGACTATCAGAGGGAACTAAACACGAGCACACCAGCCCCAGAGGCTTGAAGGAGGGACCGGGAGAGGCAGTCCACACCCTCTCTCTCTCTCTCTCTCTCTCTCTCTCTCTCTCTCTCTCTCTCTCCTCCACCCACAGCATCGGTTTGAGGAATTGAGCGTTAAAAAGAGGCTGTTTGGAGTTAGATGCTTCAGTTTAAACCTCAATCAAGGTTTCTTTGTTGGGTTTGGTGGCATTAGAACAGTGTTAGTTCACACCGAACTAAAAGAAGCTCTAGCGCTTGAACGCAGGTGTCTCGAGGAGCGTTTATATCTGTTAAAGTTATTTTAAACTTGAAAGAAACAACTGGACGAAGACGTCCGTCTAGTGCGTGTTTACGTAGAAAAACTATTCAATGCGACGTGGACGGCGTTAAATGTAGGGTAGCCTACTTCAGATTATATAAGATGATAATAGGCTATTAATAATAATAATAATAATAACCTTAGTCATTACCATCGTCATATTTTATGTCATAGTTCATTATTTGTCCTTCCCTTTACTCAATGTTTAGAAGTCACGGCATTGCAATCCCCATCAAAGCAATTGCTGTATAGACCATATGCGGTATCTTCACTTGTAAAAAAATCAAATAAAGAGCTAGAGAATTAAACATTTCTTTGTGGAACTTCAAAAGTTTAGTCAGCGTTTCTCCATCCATGCAGTTGCCTAATTTTATTAGATATAGATGAGAAAACGTTTACATTGGCACACTGACATTTTATAAAACTGAACTATGTCTTAAAGATATTTTCATTTTATTTCATTTCATCAGAAGCTTTGTTTAGTTTTGTGAATGAACGAAATTCCTGACAAAGTATGAATCTGTTCCATTGAAAAAAAAAAAAAAAAAAAAAAAAAAAAGGATCTTGTTTACTTGACACATTTTCGTTTTTGTCGAGTTTTCTGCACATAAATTTCTAAATTATGTTGGATTTTTAGACACTTGTCAATGTGTCCTTAAAGGAATATTCCGGGTTTAATACAAGTTAAGCTCAAAAAGTACAGCATCTGTGGCATATTGTTGATTACCACCAAATTTATTTTGATTCGTCCCTCCTTTTCTGTAAAAAAAAATAAAAAGCAAAAATCTGGGTTCCAGTGAGGCGCTTACAATGGAAGTGAATGGGGACCAATCTGTAAACATTAAAATACTCACTGTTTCAAAATAATAGCCAAAAGACGTAAACAATATGTGTGTAAATATGATTTTATTGTGATAAAATCGCTTACTAACCTTATCTGTGTAAAGTTATAGCCAATTTTACAACTTCGTTGCCATGGCGACATACCATAAACCCTAAACCCCTTAAACCATCGTAAAAATGATGATTTAAACAACTTTACAGCTCAAATTATACACAAATTGTAACAGAATTAATAGTGCTTTTATAAAATTATACATTTTGCATTTCTTTAAACCCTCCAAAAATTGGCCTCCATTCACTTCCATTGTAAGTGCCTCATTGTTATCTTGATTTTTGCTTCTTTTAAAGAAAAAGAGGAACAAGTTGAAATGTATTTTTGTGGTAATCAACATTATGCCACACATGCTGTCGATTGAGAGTAACTTGTATTGAACCCGGAATATTCCTTTAAGATGTGTCAGGAAAATATGTATCCTGTACATTTATTTCCAAGTCTTGAAAGAGAAGACAGATGAGATGCATTTATTTCATTTTAGGTTACAACGAAGAGGGAACTGGTGTTTATACTGATAATAAATCAGACTCTGAAGTGAAAGTTTTAGGCTACATTTTATGTAGCACGCGCTTGAAGATGAGGCACAAATGTCCTTGTATTTTTAACCTTTTCAAATTCGGTCAAACGTAAACATAATCACGTCAAACCAAAAGAATAAATATATCGAAACAATGCCAATACGTTTTATTCAGATTATGAATTGTGTTCTGTTCTTCTAAGGTGCAATCATACGTGTTGGTCAAATTATTTATAAACAAATGTGGCCTAAAAAAAAAGAAAACGCTTAATTTTTCATACATTTATTCATGATAACATTAAGCTATTTAAATATCAATTGATAAGTCAACAATTTAGTCTTGTGAATTGCTCGTAAAGAGCTAATGTTTACATCAAGGACACGGATAGGCTACATCATAGTATTTCAACAGTTACTATGCACTGTATTGAATGTGCTTTATACAGTCGTTAAAACACTAACGCAAATAAAGATTTGAACACTCCTCTCAAGCTCACACAAACACACACGGCACCAAACATCTCTCTAAGCATTTTATTTTCCTCGCTGTAGCTGTGTGACAGTGTGCACTGGCCCCTTGGGTCACTGGATTTATGGTCCCCTCACTCTCCCACGCTGTGAGGGACGAACTCCACATGCAACTTACAATGTTCAGAAACATTTCACATCCTCCTCATTGAACAGATTGAGATAGAGACTTCTGTAAATTGAACAGATTGCTTATTTCCCTTTTCAATAGTTAGTGGGATGTATAAACTTATATTCCGAATTGAAATACACAGGCAAGCAGGAATAACTATTTATGCTCATAACGCATATGGTGAAAATGAAAGTTTTTAAAATGATGAATTCATCATAGAAGGAAAATGTGATACCACGTGTCACACTGGCAATTTTCAGTTTGTTTTTATATTTTTTGCCCACAACAAATAAAAGACATTGACTAATCATATCGTTCTTTACCGCTTTTCTGTCCAAAAAAATAAATAACAATAAAAATCCTAATAGTTTAAGAAGCTCCCTTTTTTCTTCTTAAAATAACATTCATCAAATGAAACGCGATTCTTCGAGCGCAGCCTGTACTTTGCACATGTGATACAGCAGCGCCACCGTGTGTTCAGACTGAAGATTACAAAAGAAGCCTCCTGTATAAACTTACTGACACTGAAAATCAATCCAGTAACAGTGAATAATTGAAATCAACGTTGTGTATCCTTTTATTATTTAATACTAAAGGGAGGGGATCTGTTCATTGCATACAGTGCTGTGAAAAAGTATCTGACCCCCTTGATTTCTTCCATTTTTGTGTATTTTTCATACTAAATTGTTTTAGATCTTCCAACGAGATACAACATAAAACAAAGGCAACCTGAGTAAACACAAAATATAGTTTTCATATATATATATATATATATATATATATATATATATATATATTTTTTTTTTTTTTTTTTTTTTTAATGAAGCAAAAAAAGTTAACACCTATGTGAATAAATAATTGTCCCTTTAAACCTATTATTTAATAATTAATAATTGTATTTATTTATCACACATTATACATTTGCACATATACAGTGATATTCTTTTTTCACATATCCCAGCTAAGGGGTCAGTGTGTAGGGTCAGCCTGCTTTTATGCATTGCACTGCTGCCCCACCATTGGCTGATTAAATATTCGCACGAATAAGTAGGTGTACAGGTGTTCCTAATAAAGTGCTCTGTGAGCATAAACATGCTTACAAATGGGTCCTATTTTCTTACATCTTTTCTCATATTGGCATGTTTATGCACAAACAGTGTGGGATGAGTTACGTGGCAAGGTTTAATGCAATTATTAATAGTAATAGTCATGCTTGCCCTAGCAAGAACTCGTTAAAAAAAAGTCACCGCTCCATTCAAGCTCCATTTGCATTTTATTTTCTTTAAAGAAATTTGTGCAAAAACTCAAGATACAGAAATGTTTTTCGAATGACTTTAAATGTTTGCTCATACATCAGATGTATTCATCTACACAAACCTGCCATTCTGAAATGTGTCTGTGAATCACATTAAGATCAATGAGGCTTTAACTACATCAGCAAATCCACTATCAGTGTTTGGAGGATCAATCCCACATCTACCTATCGAGAGGTCAAAGTGTTCACACAGTCCTCCAGACACTTCATAATGCTTACTGCGGCTTTAACACTGTATTTAAAACATTGTAAAAGAATATACAAAGGAATACATTTGCCCATATAAGTACACACAGTTATACTGAGCTACAAATCATTTGCTCCAAGAGCATTTGTTGCTCAAGACAAAGACGAAAGTATCGATTATTCGCTATAAACAACATTAGTGCAAACATATAGTTTGGCATGACTTCTCTTGCAAACAAAAGAAAGTGTTTTCCTGACAGCTTAAAAATAATGGCAAAACTAAGTCTGCTTTTAAAGGGATCGTTTGCCCCAAAAATGAAAATCATTTACTCACCCTCATGTATTCCAAACTCAAAGTGAGTAACTGACAGAATTTTCATTTTTGGGTGAACTATCCCTTTAATGTCTAAATCGAGCGCTGTCGTTATTGGTGTTATAAACACTTGGATACACCAACAGTCATTCAAAACATGTACAGAAAGTAAAAACATGCCAATTTCATTATGGGAAAATGCAGAAAGTTCTTAAATGGAGCATCCACTCCAACATATTTGTTTTAAATTGATTGTCAACTTCTGTGATGTTCATTAAAACCAGAAAACAGGTTTACAGACTGCAAAATACATTCAAAGATGCTCGCTTTTAGTAATGAAGCCAACTGCCAAACTGACAAGTCGACGTTATCTGCACTAATGGTTAACATGGTAAACAGTGCATTTATATATAGGACGAAATGAAAAAGCAGTTTGGGGTCAGACATCCCTTTAAAACTGGGGAAATATTGGGAAGCACATTTTAATAAAACATATGATCTGGCTCAATGGCACTTGAAAAACTTTCCTCAGTTTCACTTCTTCGCAGGGGTCTTGACACTACGGTGGCTCATTTGTAGATAGACTTCTAGGACATTTACTGTTTTATGTACACAAACATTTCTCAGTTCCAATAAGCTGAACACAATGTACATTAGCATAGTGTAAGAAGCATGAATCTCCTATTATTTCCAAGGAGACAAACTCCATGTTTTGGTTGGAAGCAAGTTAAAAAATGTTTCCGAAATGTCTTTTGACCAGCAACATTGTGAATAGCTCATACAAAAATAAGTAAAAGGGTGAATCTCATGAAACTGGTCAAGTAAAAGTCCTGGTCCTATTTTACTCCAAAATTAAAAATAATTTGCAAAATAATTTAGCAAGTAGAAAATAAGGCCTATTTTATGACGATTTTTTTTTTTTTTTTTCATTGTCATTATTTTCAAGACAGTTACATACCTTTTACCCCTACATTTTTTATCACTGCAATGAGACAAAAAAATAAAAATAAAAATAAAAAATGATATTCTCATTACAGCAACATGAAAAAAAACAACAAAAACATTTCAATTGGGAAGTTTTTATACATAGCAGTACTCTCCTGGTACTGCTTTTAATTTTTGCTGATTTTAATTAAAATAATTATTTTACAACAGCATAATATTTTACTGTAATATAGGGTAAAACAAATACTGCGTTATGGTAATGAGAATCATAACTGAAAACAATGGGACAAGTCAAAGTAAAACATCCGGACTTGTTACGGTAATGAGAACAGAGGGTTAAAAATGTGTCCTGAAAATAATGTCATAATGCAAAAAGCATTAATGGTCCTAAATGTAGACTTTTTATGCAAAATATAATCTTTTTTTCCATTTGGGGTTAAATACGACCAATCACCCAAAAGACACATGTGACCAGCTTAAAGGGATAGTTCACCCAAAAATGAAAATCTTATAATTTCTTCACTCTCATGTTATTCCAAACTATACAGTATTACTTTTCTTTTTTTCTTCAGAGGATCACAAAATGAGAAGTTTAGCAGATTTTCTCAGGTGCTCTTTTCCACATAATGAAAGTGAATGGGGATGCCATCTCCAAAAATAACAAAAAGCATCAGGAAATATATCATAAACGTAGTCAATACCAAACTAGTGCACTATAATTCAAAGTCTTCTGAAACCAATAGCTTGGTGTGAGGAACAGATAGAAATGAACATTTATATTTGCCGAAAATCCTTTCCTCCATTGCAGCTCTTAAAACTAATTTGCGTATATTAAAAGTTTGAATATGCAGAGATGTGAATGACATTTGAGGGCTATAGCAAAAGGGAAGATTTTCAGTGAATAATTTTTGCTCTGTTTTGTATGGCTTCAAAACATGAGTGCTTTTATGTTGCTTTCTGATGAATTTTGGAGCTCTGTCCCCATTCATTTTCAATGTAGCAAAAAGAGCATTTTGCTAAACTTCTTTTGTGTTCCACGGAATAAGGAAAATCATAGGGATTTATGAAGGTGAATGAATGACATTTTTTTTTCATTTCTGGGTGAACTATTCCTTAAACATCAACTAATGGAGTCCTCAACATTGGCAATTTTAAAACCTGTGTGTGTCATTTAACAGGCTGAATAGATTTGAGCGCTGCTCTTTGATTCAGAAGAGGAATGGACAACTGACGTGGAGCATGAACCCTCAGTATCCACATCAGCAGCTGCTCTCTGTTCCTAATGGTGCGTCACAATCTTTGGGCTGGGTTTGCAAACTCCCCGATAGCAAGTCTCTTCCGAATTCTGGCTCAGCTGTGGCTGTCATAGAGGGAGTGCTTTTGTCTTGGCCGTTTTCCTCAGTGTCCAACTCAGCCTGTGGTTCAGCCTGTCCCGCCTCTGCTGGGTTCTGAATGGCTGGTGGAGTGGCACCAGTAGGGCTGGTTGGCTGTAACTGGCTTTTGAGTTGGCCATGGCAGAGAGGACAGGTCTCTTGCACGTACAGCCACTTCTTCAGGCAGGTGGCGTGGAAAAAGTGGCTACAGGGTGTGATGACAGCACACTTCATATCCTACGATTGAAAAAGGGAAGTGAAAAACAATGTTTAAAAGTAGTCAGTTGCGATAAAAAGTGAAAGTATAAAGCAACGTGCAGGTTGACACAAATGAGGATTTGAGGACTGGTTTTATTGATAGCATTAGCTGATACAGATCGAAATTGTGGTGAGCACAGTACATACTTGAGGTTGAAAAGACTGTCATGTTAAGCAATGTTCTAAAAAAAAACTATATGCACTATGCAAAACTACATGTTCTCAAATTCCGCTATTAGTTATCTTGTCTGCATTAAGGAAGTCCTGGTTTGGTTTAGGGTCATAGCCACAAGACACCAATCAGACACGTTTCTAAGAGAGCATTTATGTAAGCTTTCAAGAACAGCTGAAAGTAGCATAACAGAACAGAATGCAGGGGTCTCAAGAAGTTTCAACCAATTTTAACTTGACAATTATTTTTAAGAACACAACATTCGGGGCGTCTGGGTAGCGCAGCAAGTAAAGATGCTGACTATCACACCTGGAGTCACAAGTCTGAATCCAGGGTGTGCTGAGTGACTCCAGTCAGGCTTCCTAAGCAACCAATTGGCCCGGTTGCTAGGGTGGGTAGAGTCACGTTGGGTTAACCTCCTCGTGGTCACTAAAATGTGGTTCTCGCTCTCGGTGGGGCGTGTGGTGAGCTGTGCGTGGATGCCATGGAAAATACTGTGAGCCTCCTCACGCGCTACGTCTCCGCGGTAACGCTCTCAACAAGCTATGTGATAAGATGCGCGTGACTGTTTCAGATTCGTCCTCCGACAACTGGATTGAGGTGAGTCACTACACCACCACGAGGACTTAGAGTGCACTGGGTACTGGGCATGCCAAATTGGGGAGAAAAGGGGAGAAACACCCCCCCCCTCCAAAAAAGAAGAAAAAAAAGACAACTTTCATCAGGGCTCCAGACTCAATTTTGCAACCATTTTTGCCATCAGTGTGGCAGTTTATAAATGTTCATATTTTGTATTTGTGGTTATTAAATGTGTTTGCAGTACTGTTTTTCATGACAAAAATTACTTTTGTTTTATAGAAATCATATTACATTTAACCATGGTAGTGAAGATCCAAGCATGGTTTTACCTGCGGTTCACATGTTCTTGTTACAAATACCACTGTTAAACTCATTCGCACTGTCAGAGTAATTTAGCCATATATATATTAAGTGTTAACTTTTTACCTTTTATATACTATATATCATGTTTACTTGTATAACGTTTTTTACAATACATATTGTTTCAAAGCAGCTTTATAGACAATCATATTGTAATGTCCTTTTGGTGCTTAATCATGTTCTGCACACACACACACACACACACACACACACAGAGATAAAATATGGGAGTGACATTCTACAATCCAATTAATTCAAAAAATTCAGGTGACAACATTTTCAAAAATTCCACGCAGTGTGTACGGAACTGAACTGAACAACTAGTTGTTAATGACGTGATTAATGGCAAGTGTTAATGGTGAGTGTGAAACATGGCAACTCTGTCGATGGCAGCGAACAAAACATTGTTGGATGATAAACCTGTGATGGATAATCTCTTTGCTTTGATACAGGGAACACAAAACGGGTTAAGATGGTGGCATTCGCGAGACGCTGTAACGTTGCTATGGTTATCACTTGTCAATCATCTCAGGGACTCAATCCTGTATTCCGTACACACATGGAATGAAAATGTAGGGGATTCACTCCTACATTTAAATGCGGTTGTCACTCCCGAAACTTTGTAGTGTGTATGTGGCCATAAAGTCCCTAGTGAACAGCATCTAAAAAACTTCATTGAAAATCATGCCTTAATGTTTTTGATAACATATAGATAACCTTACTTTTGTAAATAACAGTAAATGTACATTTTCATCCCAACTTAAAATCAATGCTTCACTGTCAAATGAGCATTTCAGTGAGCCAAAATATGCAATATTATTGATGACAGCACTTATTTTTGTAATACAAAAATTATTAGTTTCTGCCTTTACTTTTTTCATTTTATAGGTTCAAGGTCTTGTTTAATCTTCAAAGTGAGTTACTATCAACTGCCATTGTTTTCAAATCAGCAAAACTACTTTTGTGCAACTAATACTGTTTTGAAACGACATAAGGGTAGGGCTGCACGATTATGACAAAAATCATAATTGTCAGTTATTACCCTTGATACTGTAATTGCCAACAATTTCGAATAACACAATTTATATTCAATTATTTATTGTTGGAGGATCAACAGCATGCCATAATTTTTTTTGTAGGCTATACATCCAAAACAAGCCAAGAACAGTTTCGGAATTTCCTTATAGACGTTTTATAAATCAATGAAGGCTGATAAAAAAAAACCTACTGATCAAATTTTGAATAAATCAACGGACTTGTCTGGGGTTGGTTACAATGTGCAAACGCTGTGAAAAAAAAACATTTAAAATAGAAAATTACATTTTTGATGTAAAAAAAATGGAAAACATTTTGATGGAAAATTTTGATGCCACATTAGTAGACATACATGGACTGCTATAATTAACTCTTTACGATTAGATAATTGTGGCAGATGCAATTGTAATCCTGATTATTTATTTGATTTATTGTGCCACCCTTCATAAGGGTGAGTAAATTATGACAAAATAAATTAAAAAAATCTAGATAAACTCACTAGCCTGCCTCACTAACTGACTAGTTCGCAGGGGTGGGATTTGCCACTAACCTCTCGATTCTATTTTACAACGATATTTAGATGCTGATTATATATGTATTGCTATTTTTTTTTTTTTATTATTGTTAATTTATTTATTTAGCTGTGTTAACCCCTTTTTTTTCCTTAGAAAGAAATGTTTATTGAAGAACAGCTGTGCCTGAAATGACATTTGTTTTACTCTGTAATATAAAATTTGCTGGTAAAAAGGTAGGGATGTGCAAAACCACAGATTTTCACAATCGACTTGTTGGTACAATGTCTGAAGCATGAGGCATGAGACTAGTAGGTGTTAAGGAACTCATGTATTATTAGACTGCATTATGTCCACATGATCCAGATCAGATGCGTTTCATAGGGATATATATGGACGCTAAGCTCAGCCCTATAACAGGGTAACTAACAGATATATACAACAAATAAATAAGCGATATAACTATAACCTCTTATCGCATAAAGCAAAGTTTAAACAAGAAAGACTCCAATACAGAATGGCACAAAACCGCTTATGCACATCCCAGACGCAGAATGACATGCTTCAATGTAACCGGAGCGCTTGGAGTCATAGAGAGATCCTCGATCTGCATTCAAAATTGCATAGCTGTTAGATTATAAATACTGAAGGGTCGCAACATTTAGTTCGTGGCATCCAACAGTTTGCTAAGCCAATTAATTAAGGCAGTGTCAAACAGGATCTGCAGAATGACTCCTGAAAAATGCACTCCACAACACCTCACAAATAATAAGTGGCACTTTGATGGCTGTAGCAGTGAGGCATTAAAGGACTAAACGTAAAGAAGAAAATAAACTTCTCGGAGAGAAAACCTGTTCTTGTGGAACTCTGCACAAATATAGCTTACTATATCTAACACTGCATTAGCATATGAGGCAAAACTTGTATTTTTTATCAATTCAAATTTGATTTTTCATCAGGGAGACGATTTAAAAATAGTTTGTCTCAAGAATCGTGACTGCTAACAGAATTAATTATTTCCCCCCACCCCTACTAGTCAGGTATCCTGACCCCATGCTAGTCAATGTCAGGCTTGAAAAAACAACAACAACAACAAAAACATTTAAAACAAATTCAAGATCACTTCTTTACCTGATAGCAGATAGAACAGATGTCATTATGCTGCTGGAGCTGCAGTGTGGAAGCAGTGGGCATGTTCTGGATCTTGTGGACTGCATCTCTGCGCAGCAGGAAGCTCTGCCAGCCCAGCTGGGCCCTCAGCCACACATTATAGTAGGAGTGAATCAGGATGATGGTGGAGCCCATAACTGTCCACTCCCCAAACAGAGTCTCTGAAACACCATACGCCACCACACAGACAGCCACCAGGAACTCCAGGAGCCGGTAGGTGCCATTGACACAGTAGATGACTTCATCCATGTTCTCAACAGGTACCTTGCGGAACTCCTCCACCATGAAGAGTATGTAGATCAAAAGGGTGCCAAGAACCTGATAAAGTAATCCATTTAATTCATTTTAGAAATGACTGATGACAACATGAATCAAAACCGACTCCATTTACCCAACCAATAAATGTTCTTGGTCTTATTGTGCATAATGAAGGAATAACATTCTCTGCCTCTAAAACGTTTCCTTTCTGTTAATGTAACCAAGCAATAAAAATCACAGAATACTTTTCACGACAAATTCCAGATAAACAAAATCAAGTCCTGCCAATTATGACATTTTGACTGGCTATTAATTAATCAAAAGTCATTTATTCACACAAATGTGTACTAGGAATTATACAATAAAATATAATTTTGTAAACAAATATTACAAAGAGTAGCATGACATGAATAATAATATTCTTTAAAATATATAAAGTTACATTATTCTATTTTTTTTTTGTCCATTCTAGTTGTGATAGGGTCAACTTTCCATTCACACTTGGTTTTTGGAAAGCAGGCCATTTAAATATTTATTACTGTGTGACGAAGTGGATGTTTAAGTCTATGAATGTCAGCAGTGTATGTGAATGTGTTTACCTGCAGTGAGGTGAGAATGCTAGAGGAGATGATGATGAGCAGCCAAAAGTCCATGTGGAAGAACTGGCAGATCATGTAAGCCATGTAAGCAGGGAAGATCAGCAAGAAGAGACACAGACTCACTGCTCGGAAGTGCTTCCACAGACTCCTACAAGAACACAAGCCACAAGAAAGAAGTACTCTTACTTGTGCATTCTGACAGAAGAATACAAAACACCCAGTCGTTACTCTTGAGTTTACTTTTTTCTCATCCAAATTTGTCACACAAATACACATTTTAAAAAGAAGCGATGAAACACACAGATATAAAAAAAAGCAATGATCTCTATTAACTGCTTCATACCTTGTCTAAAATATTGCACTGTAATGATGTCTTTTATTTTACTATGAAACTGTCAATTTTTTAGATTTCAAAAAACCCCAAACCATTCAAAAATCTAGTAACGGACTCAGTGTGAATAGTGTTGGTGTGAAAGGTTGTTTGCTTATCATTTTGTACTTTCATGTTGTTTAGCATTTTGCATGTTGTTTAGCTCCACCTCTGCTGGTAGATGCTGAAACTACAGCATTAGGTTTGCAAAAAAGCATGTTTCCCATTGACAGCCATTCAAAAGTGTTTTCTGATTAAATATTTTGTCATTCACAAGTATTATATAATTGCAGATATTTTCCACTTTAACCTCTTCAGCTCTGGGGCATTTTTGGCTGCCACTCCGAATATCAAATATCTTGGCTCTGAGTGGACTAGAAGCTCAATCTAGCTGTCATTAGAAAGCTGAAATCACTTTGTGATTATGTATAACATTTTATCATCAATAGTCAATAACGTGTATTTTCTGCTGGACCACATATATTGTCCTGGACATGTAAGATAAAACATTGGATTATTCACACAAGCAAGCTCACAGACAATTAAAAAAAATGACAATTTTGTTTTAGAAAACTGCCTAAGGTAAAAGCAGATATGAAGTTTTTAGCTATTTGGGGCTTACAGCAGCAGTGATCGGCACATTCGTTTGTATTTGATGTCTTACAGAAATCATATTTAACTTTGTGATTCTTTTGAAAATCTTTCGAACCATGGTATTAGGGCAACAAAATAAACTGTACAGTCAAGCTTTCATTTGAGATATGCTATGTGAAAGACTTTTATATTCACATTAATATTTCTACCACAAGCACTCTAGGTGGCGCTGATTTGCGGTGCAAATGTATTCAGGCCTTATTTTGTTATTTTATGTGAAGTATTTGCCCCCATCCTGATTTCTTCTGTTTTTGTGTATATCTCATAATATAGTTTCAAACATTCAAACAAAATCTGACATAAAACAAAGGCAATCTGAGTAAAAACAGTTTTTAAATGATAATGTTATTTATTGAAGCAAAAAAATTATCAAATACCAACTGGGCATGTGTGAAAAAGTATTCGCCCCTGTTAGTTACAAAATCCCCAAATCTAATGGGGTTCAGCTGGACTAGACACACCCAGGCCTGATTACTGCCAGCCCTGTTCAATCAAATAAACACCTAAATAGTACTTTTTCAGCAGCATGAAGTTAGCTAAAAGGTCTCACCCAGTAGCACACTATGCCAAGGTCGAAAGAAATTCCAGAAATTGAGAAAAACGGTGATTGAAATACATCAGTCTGGGAAGGGTTATAAAGCTATTTCAAAGGCTCTGGGACTCCAAAGAACCACAATGAGAGCTATTATCTCCAAATGGAGAAATTTGGCACAGTAGTGAATCTTCCCAGAAGTGGCCGACCTTCCAAAATTCCTCCTAGAGCACAGCGACGACTCATCCAGGTAGTCACAAAAAAGCCAAGGACAACATCCAAGGAACTGCAGGCCTCTCTCGCATCAATAAAGTTCATTGTTCATGACTCCACTATCAGAAAGACACTTGCCATAAATGCCATCCATGGAAGAGTGGCGAGGCGAAAACCACTGCTAACCCAGAATAACATTAAGGCTCCTCTGAATTTTGCAAAAACACACCTTGATGATCCTCAAACCTTTTGGGAGAATGTTCTGTGGACTGATGAGTCGAAAGTGGAACTGTTTAAAAGACAGGGGTCCCGTTACATCTGGCATAAATCAAACACAGAATTCCACAAAAAGATCATCATACCTACGGTCAAGCATGGTGGTGGTAGTGTGATGGTGTGGGGATGCTTTGCTGCTTCAGGGCGACTTGCAATAATTGAGGGAAACACGAATTCTGCTCTCTACCAGAAAATCCTCAAGGAGAACGTTCGGTCATCAGTCTGTGAGTTGAAGCTCAAGCGCAACTGGATTATGCAGAAATATAATGATCCAAAGCATAGGAGTAAGTCCACCTCTGAATGGCACAAAAGAAGCTAAATTAAAGTTTTGGAGTGGCCTAGTCAAAGTCCTGACTTGAAACCGATTGAGATGCTGTGGCAGGACCTTAAAAGGGCAGCTCATGCTCGAAAACCCTCCAATGTGGCTGAACGAAAGCAGTTCTGCAAAGAAGAGTGGGCCAAAATTCAACCACAGCGTTGTGAAAGACCAATCTCCAGTTATAGGATGCATTTGGTTGCAGTTGTTGTTGCTAAATGTGGCACAACAAGCTATTAAGTTTAAGGGGGCTATAGTATATTATGGGCTGAAGATATATACTGAATGACCACAATGAGACATTTGCTGTGTTACATGCTAAAACTTTGTACAAGACAAGAGAGAGCTTGAAAACTGTCTTACACTCTTTGGAAGGATCCCTTTGAACTCTTTTTAGCAGGACATCTCATCTTAATCCAGGAACTTTGACACAATCGCAAAACTAACTTTTCTTGGGTTTTAACAATGCATATACATGTACTATGAGCTGTAACACAACCAGAAGACTTCATTGTATTGTTCTAAATTGCACAACACAGTCTACTTTTGATAGTAACATTTTATCTTACACAAATGATTGTAGCCTGATGTAACCTTTAAAATGTGTAGTGATTTGTAATCACTTATAACTGACAAATTGATGATTATAATACTTAATCTTGTCTTATTCATGTCATATTACTAGAATGGTAACCATTCATGATAAAGCACATCATGTTTACTATCGTTGAGACTCTTTCGGCATTTCAGGAATGTTTGTGTTAATACATTTTTGATATATTCAGTTGTATCCAAGATATAAAAAGTCATGATTAAACATTGCCCTATTTTGAGCGGGAAACAGGAATCTTCACAGACAAAGGCTCAATCACATTCAGAAGGAGGGACAGGGAGATGATCACATAGTATCTGAAAAGACACTTCTGATTGGGTCAAGACACTTTGGGGTGCGGCTAACCTCAACAGTACAAAGGCTCCCCGTCTTGGATGAATGCTCTCTTCTTCTTCGGCTCTCTTCTGCAATTCTTCGTCTCTTCCGCCTCTGCCCTCTTGGCTCTGGGCTATTAGCCCTTCATTGGCTGGCTTTCTCACAATGTAGAGTCCAGGAAAGCTCAGAACGCAAAGTTCAGAAGAAGCTCTTCTCCCTATCTGCTCTAGGGATGCACCGATACCACTTTTTTATCGGAAATCTCAGTATCGGCCGATACCGATCCCAAGCCAATACCAGTGTTGTTTTTTTGCATAATCAGTTTAGAATATCTTTACATTATTGTGTGGAACTAATTGGGAGTACCCTTTAATATGTAAAGAAACAAAAACCTCTAACTGCACATTATTTCAATATAAATGTATAGCTTACTTAGTAAACACTTCATTATGAACTAGTAAACTGGATAATGTAGCAGCAAAATCAACAGTAATTCCAGTCTTCAAGTCTTCAGTAGAAAAGAAACCAGTGTTCTATTTTTGCCTTTTTTTTCCCCAAAAATGTTTCAACTTGCATCTGGACTTTAAAGGATTCAGATCTCTTTTTTGTTCAATTTAGTTGTAAGACATCAGTCCACTTTCCATTCACACAGTTATTTTTTGGAACCCATTCAACATAAATATTGTTATAAATTGTAAACAATTACTAATGATGACTATAATAATAATAATAATAAATTGTTATTAATATTATTATTATTGACTTTAATTTTTAATTTTAAATACAACAGTAATATATTTAAATAGTGCACTTTTTAAACCCTCACGCTTTTATTTTGACATTCTAAACTCTCCAGGAAGTCCTGTACGTGCCTGTTTGTAGGCAAGTTCACAGTAGTTTAATTAGTTTCTTATTCAAATTCTGGTAAAATGCATATTATAAGTGAACCGAACTATTGAGCATCTACATCTGAGATGCTGTTCTTGAGTAGCGCTCAAATATTGCACACCGCTGTGAAGGCTAAAAATAGCCGCGAGTGCATCACCAGCCTGTGTGTGAGTTTGTCAACAGAGCAGCACCATTCACTAACGCGCTGGCGCTGAGCATACTATATATTTACTTATTAAACACAGCCTTTTGTGATTCACAGAGCTATCACATGTCTTCAAGTGGCTTTGAATAAAATGCACGAGTCCTATGAACTTCTTTAATGGTGTTTTTCTTTTATGTCATTTTTGGAGCTTGACAGTAATGAACATGACTCACACACAGTATCGGATTTGGATAGAGCTCGTCGGACCGATACCTGATCCGTCTAAAAGCTTCAGTATCGGAGCCGATACCGATCCAGGTATCGGATCGGTGCATCCCTAATCTGCTCTACAACTCACACACGTGACGGGAGTCGCGAGTCTTCCAACCTCCACAATCTTAACAGAGGTCCAAAACATCGACTGAAAACAACAAGAACTTTCTACTGACCCAGCCAAAGGACCAAAGCAACACAAGGAAATGCAACTACACCTCCACCTTTCGCTGAAAGTACTGGTGTCTCTTTCTCTTTAATTTAATTTGAGTTAACTCGATCTCAAATCACGGTATACTAAATTAAGTATTGATGGTTCATGGCATGGTCAATAGACAAAGTTCAATGTTCTCTGTTGAAGATAATTTCCATTCACCAATCTGTTTCATGTTTGTCTATACAGTTGTGCTCAAAAGTTTGCATACCCTGGCAGAAATTGTGAAATTTTGGCATTGATTTTCAAAATATGACTGATCATGCAAAAAAACTGTTTTAAGTATATTTAAGGATAATGATCATATGAAGCCATTTATTATCACATAGTTGTTTGACTCCTTTTTAAATCATAATGATAACAGAAATCACCCAAATGGCCCTGATCAAAAGTTTACATACCCTTGAATGTTTGGCCTTGTTACAGACACACAAGGTGACACACACAGGTTTAAATGGCAATTAAAGGTTAATTTCCCTCACCTGTGGCTTTTTAAATTGCAATTAGTGCCTGTGTATAAAGAGTCAATGAGTTTGTTAGCTCTCACGTGGATGCACTGAGCAGGCTAGATACCGAGCCACGGGGAGCAGAAAAGAACTGTCAAAAGACCTGCATAACAAGGTAATGGAACTTTATAAAGATGGAAAAGGAAATAAAAATATATCCAAATCCTTGAACATGCCAGTCAGTACTGTTCAATCACTTATTAAGAAGTGGAAAATTCGGGGATCTCGATACCAAGCCAAGGTCAGGTAGACCAAGAAAGATTTCAGCCACAACTGCCAGAAGAATTGTTCGGGATACAAAGAAAAACCCACAGGTAACCTCAGGAGAAATACAGGCTGCTCTGGAAAAAGACGATGTGGTTGTTTCAAGGAGCACAATACAACGAATATTTGAACAAAAATGAGCTGCATGGTCGAGATGCTAGAAAGAAGCCAATGCCACAAAAAAGCCCGGTTACAATATGCCCGACAACACCTTGACACACCTCACAGCTTCTGGCACACTGTAATTTGGAGTGACGAGACCAAAATTGAGCTTTATGGTTACAACCATAAGCGCTATGATTGGAGAGGGGTCAACAAGTATTGTGCTCCTTGAAACAACCACACTGTCTTTTTCCAGAGCAGCCTGTACTTCTCCTGAGGTTACCTGTGGGTTTTTCTTATTTATTTGAAAACTCTATTTTGTGTTTACTCAGGCTGTCTTTGTTTTATGTTATACTCATTTGAAGATCTAAAACAAATTATGAAAAATACACAAAAATAGAAGTGTGGGAATGCTAACGGATAGCTTTCTCCAGATATTTTAGAACTCCTTGGTGTTAACAGGCTTTAATTTTGTGTGAAAGTGGCAGGAGCAATGTATACTGATCAGTGATGGCTCTTACTTGTCTCTGGAGGCCCCCAGCGCCAAAACTATGGGGTCAGCGATCTCCAGCATGGACTGCAGGATGGAGGCCACAACGATGAAGAGGATGATGCTGAGAAGGAAGGCTCTGTGAATGACCTGCAGCTCAATGAGTCCAGTCTGAACAGCCAAGATTAACAAAGTGATTCCTTCTGTCATGCCCCTGAAAATAAGAACAACGCAGGATGAGACATTTTAACCACTTGAAATACTGTATACACTGATCTCAGCTCTCTACAAAAACTGAAATAACAAGAATCATTCCAAAACATACCTTTTACAGAGTTTAAGCATATTTTGAGGGCTGCTTCTCACCTATGCATGGTGTTGTCATTCATGAAAGCTCTGTAGCCCTGCAGGTAGAACTTGCAGAGTGTCAGGACGCCCAGCGCCACAAAAGACACAGTGAAGACCAGCCCCAGCAGAGAGTAGGGAGTACTACAGCACTCAGCAATACTGAAGATAACACACACAACCACGTAACACTTACCTACACAATCTCTTGAAAACTGTTCCGCAGTAGCATTTACATTTTGAGGGTGAAATACCCCTTTAAGAACACAGCATAAGAACAGCCTTTACATCGATAGGCAGCTCACAAGGGTTTGGACTAGTGCCCGACCGATATATCGGTCGGTCGATATTAGCCTTTCACCGACATATCGATATAGGCGTATATGTTTACTGATATGCGCAGATATGAAAACTTTTTTTCAGAACATATCATGCAAAAAACAATGCTTTAGAATTGGTGTCATTACGTAGTTTGTCCAGCAGAGTGCGCTCTGACTCCACTGTTTACAGAGCTGACTCTGACGGACAGGGCGGAGTCGAGCAGTTTCTTCGCGGTAAGTTGCTAACTAGTTTGTGAAATACATACTGGAAAGTTAATAAACAATGACCCCATCATTTTCCCTTTTTTATATAACTAATATAACATTAACCCTGTCCCTGACAACCATGTCACTCATGTCTGTTTGCTGTTAGCCAGCTATAGTTTATCAGTGCAGTCAGTAATGTAGCAGATTGAAAGATAAACATCAGAGCATCTTTTTGCAGCTCAGCAGACAACGGTTCGGTGGTGGATTGGTCTGCTGAGTGTTGATTTCATGCTACGCTGTTACCTAGTTGGTGAGACGCAATGCTGGCCCATCTTTTACTCTCCGTGACAACGAGCTTATAGCTAACTAGCTAACCACGTAGCTACTTTCATTGCTTGTCAGCTGAGTGGAAGCTAATGTGTTAACATGTATTCACCAAACTGTTTTGTTAAGGATTCACAGTTTGGTACCCCCTTCAACCGAACAATTCCAGTTGATGCATTTATAAAATGTAATATTTAGAAGTCTGGTTTTCCACCGTTGAAAGCTTCCCCTGAACTTGTATAGCAGAATACGGTGCAACACCGCTGCCATTGTTTTTCTCTTGTCTCGGCAGGTGTAAATGCTTCTTGTTTTACAACCTGCCAATAATTGACTGGCAGTATTAAAATAGTCAGCATTTGACTGATACTAAACAGTACTACTGATGATTATTTAGCTATTGTTTTTATTTTTATTCTTTATTTTAATGGTCAACATTTGACTGATATTAAACATACAGTACTGATGTTTATTTAGCCATTTATTTTAGTTATTCTTTATTTTAATGGTCAGCATTTGACTGATACTAAACAGTACTGATGTTTATTTAGCTATGTATTTTATTTTAATTTATTCTTTATTTTAATGGTCAGCATTTGACTGATACTATACAGTACTGATGTTTATTTAGCTATTTATTGTATTTTTATTTATTCTTTATTTAAATGGTCAGCAACTGACATACTAAACATCCAGTACTGATTTTTATTTTATTTTATTTATTCTTTATTTAAATGGTCAGCAATTGACTTATACTAACAGTACTGATGTTTATTAAGCTATTTATTATATTTTTATTTATTCTTTATTTTCTCAGTGTTCATTTCTAGAATTTGTTGACAATATATAATAATAATGTCAAATATTCTTTGATAAAAATATTTAAGAAAGCAGCCTTCTGAGTACCTTTGCATAGTCATATCAGTGCAAAATCCACATAGAAAAGGTCTGTTTTCATTCCAGCTCAAAAATTAACTATATCGGTAATCTGTGAATTTTCCCCCTCTAAAATCGGTATCGGTCTCAAAAATCCCATATCGGTCAGGCTCTAGTTTGGACAGAGCCAGAGACTACTGAGACAGTCTCAAAAAAGATGCAAACTACATACTGGGAGTTCAGTGTAGTTATGACAGCATGGTTGGTGATTTGGATGCCGTTTTACCTTGTGAGGAAGAGAAAGAGCAGTCTCTCTCGGGAGGGTGGCTGGTTCCGTGTGCTGAAGTAGGTGTAGATCTGTAGTGCGAACAGTACCAGCCAGAAGCACATGAAGAGCACAGGTAGTACCAGCTGATTCCACAAAGACATGCCTAGAGCCAGCAAACCGTACACCTCCACCACCTAAACAACAGAGAAATGAGATGAATGTCACACAGAGGGTGTAATTTAATGCCATTAAAATATCTTGGCACTAATTCAGTTACAGAGGCAGAATCACACAAAATAATCTAGTTTTATAATAACTAGATTTTTATACTTTCTGAAGAAAATGTAAGGGGTGCTAGCCTGTGCAAAACCCGCTACAATGATACCAGGGTGATGTGGGAGTTGCTATTGTGTTGCTATGTGGTTGCTTCCCACCCCAAGTCTCTTTGATATTCTGATCCCTAGACATGGTTTAGGTGCATGTATGGGATTATTTCACCAATGCCAGGTGAAAATCCTAAATCTGATCACTTAAAGTAATAGCACATCTATTACTTAATGTGCTTAAAAAGTTGTAACAGTGAAGTCGTACCTGCACCAGCTCTCTGTAGGCAGTTTTCGCCAGATTGTAGGGCACCAGCAGGTTGGTGGCCAAGAAGTACAGCACCTCCAGACCAGTGAAGATCACGGCAAAGCGGTTGATGAAGACAATGGTCTCCAGGGGCACAAAGCAGAGTCTGGCCACCAAAGGGAGCAGGTGAGCAGAGAAAAGCCAGATCTGTTTGGTCTGCATGACGCAGGAACACAGCGTACACACCACAAGCTGACCTGAGGGAGAAGACAGTCTTACTGAACAAACACAAACCTACAGACGAACTGAACACAAATAAATTACACTAACACACATAAATGAGCCGCATTCAATGTCTCCAATGCGAGTGCTCATAATCTCATAAATTTTGTTGTGTTGACATGGCAAATAAAAAGACCCAATAAGCCATAACCAGCTAAATACACACAGGCTGGCAAACACTAAGGGGTTAAAAGAATCTCATATACTACTTGCTAGTCCATAGATTTACTGTTTCTTTTAAATGACAAAACAAATGTAGCCTTACCTTGGCCGCGTCAAAAGGTCTGGGCTCTACAGAAATTTAAACTGGCCAAGAAGCGGCCACTTAGACAGAAATCCGACTAACTGACAAGTGATTAATTTCAGTTGGTTTTGTAATTAGGTGCGGTTTGAGGCGGGATAATCAGAGTTACGTCATACCATAATAATAGGATCGACGTGGAAAAATATTCATTTAAATAATGGTGTCAGTCTCCGCAAATGATGTAAAGAAAACGCATGAAAAAATGTGTTCACAGTGCTGGGTAGATTACTTCTAAATTTCAATCCCATACTTTTTACAAATTGCATGACTAAAATTATAATCATTAACGTAATCTCTTGGATTATAATTTTAGTTCATCTAATCTGATTAATTTGGGATTACCTCTGACCTAATTCTTGTTTATTTGATGTCACAACATTTCAGTAGGATAATCTATATCATTTTGACATATTGCTTAACAGCAATAAATTGCTTAAATATTGATGGATGTCCAAGATGGCAGAAAAAGATGTGATATATTCTTATTAAGTATTTAAAAAAATAAATTATTATTTTCCAGACTTCTAGAATCAATCATTAGTAAAGGTCACTGGATATGACGTAGATAGCATTTCACAGCTGTACATCAGCAGTATTTAGTAACTTGCATAATTATTCGTCATGAGAAGGGATGGTCTCATTTGAGTGCTGCTTTTGTCCACAAATTCATGAGCATGGATTGCAAATATATTTTACATGATGCAAAAATACGATAAAAAAAAAAAATAGAAAAAAATATGATTTGCATGTTTTTCCCAGTGATGCTGATGTGTGTTAGTGGCCCTCCAACGACAGACTCATATGTTTGAGTTTAACGGGTAGTGTTGGGTACGAGTCCACCTTAGTCAAGTCCGAGTCATTAACCAATCGAGTCTGAGTCCAAAGGGAACAGAGTTGGACTCGACACCGAGTCCAAAGCAGGCCATAACAAATCTCATGATTTGGCTGCAAACTGAATGCCGGTAAAGCAGCAGGTGCCACTAAAGATAAAAATATTTGATATTTTCTTGAGCTGCAGTGGATTATGATAGGAATAAATAGGGCTGTTAGATTCCAGAAATTTGGGAATCGACTCCAATTCCTGGTTTTGGAATCGAGAGTTGATTCAAGACTGATTTATTCGATTCCAAAAAAAAATAAATAAATAAATAAATAGATAAAGAGGTTAAATCTCATAATAAATAGCTCACTACAAAGCATTCTTTGCACTGCTGACATTTACTATTAATAGGTCCATTCTAAAATTAAATCAAGCGTGATGCTTCAATCCCATGAGATAAATTTGAGGGAAGTTTGAGTAGATGCGCCTGTATTTCCAAGAACTACCGGAAATAATCTTAAAAGCACCATTTAACCTATACTGAAATTGTCTGTTACCACTCATGAGTTCTTGTTTAGAAAAAGGTTTAAATTAGAAAGTACAGTAATTGTTCACTACCGTTTTTACACTGAATAAAATGTATAACAATACACTTCAGTTTTATTAAAAAAAAATCCACATTATTGTACTGGTTTATTTCATACAACGAAAAAATAAATAAAATAAATTATATATTACACACACACACATTTTTAACGTGCATTTAACATTTTTGTTTTTGAATTAATTATTTTTATGTAAAATTTTGTAAAATGTATGCAAAACGTTTTAAAACACTGTAAAAATATCGAGAACGAGTAGAGAAGCGTTAGGATTCTCACTTTTGTAAGTGCAGCACATTGATCATTTAAACTTTAAAATACAGATTTTTTTTAAATTGTTTTATTGATTTTCAAATAATACAGACATACATTAACATCAATGAATAAACAGACAAACAAACCCAAAGCACTGAAAGATAAACAATTATATATAAAAAAGTATACATCTCTTCCTGCATAAATTGTTCACAAACATGACAAAAAAATGAAAATAAATAAAACAGTAGAAACCCATATTCCTCTTGAAACAGGTGGTCAGAGTTTCTGTAGAAAAGAATGCACAGGTTTCCATAGCCTCCAAAATTTGTCCGACTTGTGATTAAGATCACAAGTTAGTTTCTCCAAAGGAAAAAAGGCTGATAACTGAGATATCCACATGGTAACCGTTGGAACCTGGGGTGCAGACCACCTCAGTAGAATACATTTTTTAGCCAGAAATAAAAGAATTGTAAATAAATACTTGGTATCCGGGTCAAAAAAGCCTTTAGGAGTATGGTTCAGCAGATAAAGTGAAGGGGATGAAATAAACCGTTTACCAATTATCTCCTGGATCACAGAATGAACCCCTTTCCAGAATGGCTGAATGTGATCACAGGACCAAAATAAATGAGAAAATGTGCCCTTGTATATCTTACATTTAAAACAAAGGTTTGAACAACTAGGAAAATACAGATTTATTGATGTGAACTGAGAAGCTGACTCAACTCTGCCATCTCCTTGTTGCAGACTTGTGCCGTAACATCTGGGAAGTTATTATTGTATGCCAATTTACTCACAAATTTGGCAAGTCCTTGATTATTAGTTTAATCCAAATTAAAATACTGGTAGACTATCCAGGTCTGGAAAGCAGATGTGTTGAAGGTCTTGTGTGATTACTTCATACAGATGAACAAACGGAGTGGATTTGACTCAGTCAGATTGATGATCATTAAGATGCAGTCATTTTATAATCATTTTGTAAATTGTATTAGTCCTGTTAGGCTTCTAAAATGTGTAGTAGTTCAGTGGTCGAGGAAATAAACATAGTCCGAAAATATCAACCGGTTTCCCCAGAAGGAATCTACTCCAGCTTTGAAGTCAATTCCAACGCTTCAATTCGATTCTCAATTCCCAACGCCTCGGAATCGATTCTATTTGGAATAAACTATAACTAAATATATGACAATAGCCTCCGCCCCTACCCAGCGCAGTTTACATTTCTGTCGCAGAGAATCGAGTTGAATGCATAGGTATACTATTAGGTTGGGCATCTGTCGTAATGTTAGAAAACATACGACAGAAAACATACACTGTGTGGAGTAGTGCTGATTTAAATTGGATGATTTAAATGAGTAATGAGCTGATAAAACACTAATGAGAATAATGGTTCTGAAGAAATTATATTTACACATTTGAAGAAAAAACAAAAAAAAAATTATCTCCGGACAAGTAACTTTTTTAACTCAGACAAGTGAATGACCAATCTGGATTTCTAAATTATGAACAATTGCCCGATTAATGTGAAATCAAGTAAAATCCACACAAAGTACCTAATCTGATTACGAGTATTTAAAAATGTAATTTAATCCAATTAGAATATTTGATTTTTGTAATTTTATTATGTAATCTAGATTACATGTAATCCATAACTACCCAGCACTGTGTGTATAGGTTCTATGTATAGTACAGAAAAGAAAAACAGACTATTTCACAGATATTTCAAAGAAAATAAAGCAGATTATACGGTTCAACTTGTGATATTGAATTTAATTGCAACTAAGTTTTTCAAACTAATACGAATATCTTTTTGTTTAAAAACACTTAGCTTCCTCCCAGGTTTAGGGGCCGTTCACACAGGATGTGTTCTTGCGTTTAAATATCAGCGAGATGCAGCGCAACAAAAGGGAGTACAAAATGCAGATGTCTCGAGATGTGCTTTTAAAATTTTAACCAACACAGCATCTTAAAAACACAGCGTGCCTGGCATGAAACACTGCAGCGAGACAAGTCACAATGTTCAAAAACAACCGTCTATTGCATGTTTAAATTATTATTATTTTTTTATTTTTTTTATAAAAGTGCAGGCACAAAGCACCCTGTGTAAACAACCCTTTACACCAGGGGTGTCAAACTCAGCTCCTGGAGGGCCGCAGCCCTGCAGAGTTTGTACCAGCCCTGCTCCAAAATGCCTCCTTGTAATCTTCAAGCACTCCTGAAGACATTGATTAGCTGCTTCAGGTGTGTTTAATTAGGGTAGGACTGTGGCCCTCCAGGAACCGAGTTTGACACCCCTGCTTTACACGCTCCCAGCCTATGAAAAAATGTGGTTGTTCTCACAACGCAGAAACATTGTACAGACAGTTTATATTGAAATGCTGGTGCTGCCAAAAGGTACAGTGTGCGTAATCTGTGTAGAGGTTGGGCGATCTGACATGGCTCAAAGGTTGGCCTTTTTATTATTTTAGATCATCATCATTTAGCTGGCCAACAAAGAACAGATTTTGCATATTGAAATAAAATTATCTATTCAAATTGACTTTTACATTTCAAATGTGGAAATTGTCCTGTGGCACAACTGTCATAATGAACTGCAATAAACATTGTAAAATGCCCTACAGTGTGAAGCCTCTACATAACAGATTTCAGCATTAAATATTTGCATATATAAATCTATACTTACTGCAGAAAATGTAAATTTAAAAAAGGACTCTACATCACTTAAGGGGAGGTTATTTACACTTGGTCACTTCATGCATTTTTTACTGACTGGATTGCTATCCGATTGAGTAAGCTCATTCCATTTACAACTGGCCACATCAATGTGCCAAAGGGATATAAATCCGATCTTCAAGATAAAACTTACTTCCGTAATTATGCTGATGCAGGGCAGCGAATTTAAAAGATGTTATATATTTAGGGCTGCAACTAGCAATTATTTTGATAATCGATTAATCATCGATTATTTTCTCGATTAATCATCGATTATTTTCTCGATTAATCAGATTTTTTCACACACACACACACACAAAAAAAAAAAAAAAAATCAATCAGCTCAGCAGAGGACAAAATGACACCAGAACAAATATATTAATAATTCTGCCAAGCTGAAAAAGACATAATTATGTTACTGATTACATACATTATTTAAAATTCATATTGTAAGTTTTAAGAGTATAGTTACTAAATTATTCTTTTTAAAAAAAAAAAACACTTTCAATGGTAGTTTATGCTGTTTTGCCTTAAAGGGGACCTATTATGCAAAATTCACTTTTACACGGGTTTGAACATAAATGTGAGTCGGCAGTGTGTGTACACAACCACCCTACAATGATAAAAGTCCACCCACTCCTCTTTCTTATATTTCTATTAATCTAAAATAGTGTCTCAAAGTGATTGGTTTTCATTTCTGCTCTAATGTGACGTCACGTTAGAGCAGGCCTCGCCCACGACTGGTGATGGACTCCACCCTATTATCATAGATCCTCCCCTGAGTGATCGACACATAGTCCACCATTTTTTTCTGCGCTGGAGCAGCTACAGTGAGAAGAATAATGTCTCAACTTCGTAAGCGTCATAAGTGTTCTGTTGTTGGCTGTAAAAGTGAACATAAGAGTCTTCATGTACTCCCGGCATCAGAGCCAATGAAGACACAGTGGACAAGTTTTGTTTTTGAAGAAAATGTGCCCCAAAACATACTAAAATTAATGTATGTTTGTGCATATCATTTTACACTGGACTGCTTTGTGAATGAGGGTCAATATAAAACAGGATTTTCAAAAAATTTGACTCTCAAGCATGGATCAGTACCAACTGTTCGTGTTCCAGCTTTATATCCTGAAGATGTAAGTATCGCACTTTATATTTTGTGAATGTTTGCAAATCGCCTTTCCGAATGTGCTTGTTAGCTGATTCCACGACTAATGCAGCTAAAGTTACCATTGTTTCTGATTGTATTCACGGAGAACAGAGCTATGTCATCACAAACTCAAAATGCCTATGTTTTGCGTCGTTTACGGTTGCTCATACATATATGGCTGAACTCCGGTATTTACAGTGTCAGTCATATTGGTTCTGATTTGTTGTTGCTATAGTATCCGAAGCACAAGCTGTAAAGGCACAGCCCTCTTCCAGAAAGGGGGCGGGGAGCAGCAGCTCAACTGCATTTAAAGAGACACACACGAAAACAGCGTGTTTTTGATTCCACCCAAAAAGAGGCATTTACAACATGGTATAATAAATGATCCATGGGGTATTTTGAGCTGAAACTTCACAGACACATTCTGGGGACACCTGAGACTTATATTACATCTTGTAAAAAGGGGCATAATAGGTCTCCTTTAATATCAATTTACTGGTGAAATCAGACATTACATCAAGACTATCAAATATCAGGAACCTTAGCATTATTATACATTATATTGAGCATTCAGTTTATATAGTACAATCATCAGATTCACTCTCGCGCTGAAAAGTCTCATCCTAGACTTTGTCTAGACATCCTAAGCTCATTGTATTACATGCACTTACATGATGAGAAGAAACCATCTAAAACACTTTAAAAGCCGGCACACTTGGACCTCTGAGACATTGTGACATCCATGAAAGCTGCATAATTGAAACTGAAATCGCGATTTGATGTTGCATGCGTTTAATCAAAATGATTGCGCTCCATTTCTCCATTGTGATCGATTTGATTGACGTGGATGCGTGCGCTCACGTGCGCAGTAAAACTGAACGGAGACTCGCTTGTGGTAAAGACAAACAGTTTTGCGAAATGTAAATACGTGACTGATTTTGAATTCAAAATGTATACATAAGTCAGAAAATAACAGTAAATTTGTAAGTTAAATTTAAGAGTTGTTTCTCTCCAGCGCATCATACAGCACAAGCACTCCATCAATGCATCTGATGCAGCAACCACTCCACATTAATCTATATGCTTATTATGATCTTCTTTGATGTCTCCATTGTTTTTCAAACAAGTTATCATGCAACACATTTTTCACTGGGCTGTGAAGTGATGTCACTGACGGAGCTTCTCCATGCTCGCCGCAAATATCCTACTAATCGATAATGAAATTCATTCATTATCGATAATTTTCAATTAGTTGTTGCAGCCCTAGATTTATTATTTGATTTCATGTGACTTTGCCCAGTGCACGTGTGTGTGCGTGGTGCATTTTTCCCCTTTGGGCTTGTCGAAGGTAAGCCATGTATAAGATATGTATGTGTTTAGTTTCAGTTTTGCTAGCAATCTGCATTAAACAAATGAAGAAAAAAGTGCTCTCTCTCCTAAAACATGCTCTTTATCTTGATTTGTTATTATTTACTGTGTAACACAGGCATATGCAATTACTCAGTAGCAGCTGTTATGTTTTGCATTTTCCCCATGCTGACGTGTTTGGGCAGAGTAAAATTTACATATGTGGCTTGAATAGCCAGATGAATTTACACTTGAACGAGTTTCATCTGGAATGCGTCTGGAGGTAATTTGAGTGAACAAATTTATATCAGTCTAGAATCCGTCTTGGAGGACATTTAAACTTGGTCTTTTCATGGCTATCCAATCAGTAAAAACACATGAAGTGATCAAGTGTAAATACTCCATAAACTATCTAAAATTTAGATAAGTGTCCAAAGGTCTGAGACCACATTGAATATCTGGGATTTAAAATCTGTTTTTAAACCAGGAAATAAACAGGAAGCTTACCTGTAACTTGTGAAGCCCATGACAGGTCGAGTTCATGCTGTCATTAAAGCAAAAGGGGGCTGTACCAAATGCTTAGAAACTATCAAATTAATGTTGATTTTTCAATTTATCTTCTCACTCAAACTGCTGATAATCTAACTTGAATCGATTTTTCTTTCATTTTAATAAATTAGGAAAACATTCTAAAATATAAGCATTTGAACTACTTGTCTCAGAATTTGACCACAATGCACGTCAGAGCTTGTGCAATGTTACATTGCATAAGTATCATTTTTGTGATGTCAGTTACTTCCTAGGAGTCTAAAAAACACTTCAAATGCAGAACAGAGATGAAATACACAAGACTACTGTGTCAGGTTTCTCCTCTTTTATCACAGACTGCTCCAAAGTCAACTCTTGACATGGATAACCTGCCAACCTGATATTCTCCTAACCCATCTCCATGTAACCTTTAGCACCTCCTTTGATAAAAGCTGATTAGGTTACAGTGTCCTGGGTCTCTCTAACATAGGACAAAGTTCACTCTTCCTTTTAAAGCAATTAAATCAGTTACAACTGTATTCAAGACTATGTTTTTGAAAGAAAGGGGCTAGTTGCATGCCATTCCTTTTTTAAATGTCTCATTAGCAAAACTGGAAGTGTTTCACAGGGCCTCTATTTATTAGCAAACTGAGTACACAGAGATCTGGTTATGTCTCTTTCAGGTTTCATGCTACAGTTTAGCAGTCAGGACTCTTTTCCAGTGGGTGGGAATTATATTTCAGTAATACAAAACCCTGAGTAACTCCTCCAGAAGAGAACAGAAACGTGTTGTTTTGGAGTTGTATATGGAAGAGGGTAAGAGTAGACATCGGCTGTGTCTGAAAACAGAAAAATGCTATCTTTCAGGCTGTTTTGGCATCAAGACACGGATTCAATGTATGTGTCACATCCTGTCTACTAAAATGCCTCCCGCCCATCGATTTTTGAAGGCAGCACAGATTTATACTTCACCACCTATCCTGTACCTCCTAAACTCCTGCGTGTGATTTGGATGTTGATTGAAATAAATAAAAATCATTAAATATTTGTTTGGTTATCTCTAAGATCACCAGAATCTAAACCATTAGATGGGACATTATGGTGGCTTGGAAAATGGTCTGAAATCAGTTTCCTTTCAAGGTACCTTCATATACAAAACACTGTTAAGTTAATGACTGGTTGGGCAGCAAGACAGCTGCATTTGGTTTCAGTGATGACAGAGGACATACCAATGAGTGCCGTGGTGAAGCGGTTCATTGAGAGTGGCTCCAGGTAAATGGGTCCCTCGTAGCCCGAGTCCAGCTCGCCACGTACATAATCCCTACAGAAACATCAGTCATTGCACACTTACAATCTTTGAGCAGTTTAAAATTCTTTGCAAGCCTACAACACATTACAATCCTGGACAATGCAATGCTAAGCTTCTAGAAAGCACCATTAATGCCAATATGCTGTTAAGTGCTGACTTTAATGCCTGAAATTATTCAGTTATTATTACTGATTAAATGACACTGCTGCTAGAAGTAAAAGACTAGCTCAGAGCTCCAGACTAAAAAAATTACTAAGGAGCCATTGGCTCCTAAACTGAAACATTGAGCCAAACGGCTGTTTTTAGTCGCCAAATCACAGAATTGCTCGATTTAGATTGCTGTTCAGAAACAAGATAGAAAGCAGAAGAAAAGACAGCTGATAACCCATTAATCTGAGGTTTAATAAACAGTATACAGTACATAGTTGAGAAGATAAGTTTGCATTCCCTTTTGTCTCAAATGTTCACACTTTTCATAATTTATACAAATATAAGAGATAAAAGATTTTTTTTATTTAATACTGCTCTTCACAATCTACATTACAGATAATTACATAAAGCATAGTACGCATATAGTAGTTTGTTGTCTTTTTAAGCATCAGTGGATGTTTTTACCTTGTGTAAAAGTTGTGAACAAGTCCCCTAATTGTCCTAAGTGTCAAAAGCTTGATCTCACACACACACACATATACTGTGTATGTGTGTGTGTATATATATATATATATATATATATATATATATATATATATATATATATACATACATGGTATATGTGTGTGTGTATATATATATATACATACACACACACACACACACACACACACACACACACAGTATATAAATTAAACTATTAAAATAAAACTAACTCTGATGAAACCGCATAAGAACGCACACGACCCGACTGTCGCCAATGACGACTAGATTTTAAATTATAGTCGCAATAAATGACTGTGTCGCATTTGCGACCATTTTAGTCGCAGTCTGGAGCCCTGCTAGCTAGAATAAATATGTTCATAAATAAGCACCATTTGTGTTTCCGTCATCAGAGAATGTAAATGCTAAATGTTGAAATACTAATGCAACAGTAAGGCCAGAAACATACTTTACACAAGTACACATTAGCAGATGTGAGCACTTAACCAACACACTCCCAATGCGTGGTTCGGTTGAACATGCTTAACGTGCTTTCTTGTGTTACTGGCGGTAACAAACCTCAGTCCTCAAGGGGGCGATAGAGTTAACTTCTAACATCTGTGCCAATAAAGTGGATGATGTTATTCAGGTGCTCAGCAATATTCTTTTCAAACTGTTGCTCCAAAATAACAGTAGTTGACTTTGAAGAGAAAACTTACCATAGAAGTGGGAAGTTCATACTAATGTCCGCTATAGCGCCCATTGTGGCATCATTGTGAAAGCAACTTGTACCTACGTTTTGTTATGAATTGCGGTCAGACACAATTTGGGACGCAACAATGCACAAAATCAAGCTTGCGTTGCTAGAAGCCTCTGTGTTCATGTATTGTGTAGAGTATGTTTTGGCCATAAAACCTTCCGTTTGAGCACAGACCTGGAGAGCTGGTGTCCAGCGAAGAGCAGAAGAGCCGTGAGGACTAAGAGGTAGAGCTGCACCAGGCGCTGCCGGGGTAATGTCAACAACACCAGACTGAGGATATAACCTGATAAATGAGAGACAGAGTTTGATTTAGTGAAAGGAAAAATATTGTCTTTATATTTTATATAGTGTCTAGTGATATTTTTTAATGCTAAGATTATGTGTTTGGATATGAGGGAAATTATAATGCTAGTTTGCTAATCCAATTATGGTTAACGGTTTGACACCAACACGTGTCCTAATTTAGCAACAAGTAATGATGAAAGCTATATCCTCTCTGTAAACAGTTTTTTGTCCTAACCAGGCATTTTTTGACCCTTTGATTTTACTTCCCAATCTTAGAACAACACTAGCATCTGTCTGCCGCGGATGCATCGCAAGTGATGCTTAGAATGCAAAATGCTTGTGAAGGAAATTTCCACGAAGATGAGCAGCAATGAGAACAGGCAAATTACATGTCATCAATTGTGGTATACTTCTGCAAATTAGGCTGGATTTCCATTATACCAATGTCAAGTCAACATGATCCATGTGCAAGGTTCCCCACCCCTTTCAAACAATGAATTTGCATTACTTTAAGTCATTCCTGACGGCTGGATGAGGATTTTCAAAAATAATTTTATGGTGATTGCTAAGGCAGATTTCAGGTAACAAACACAAAAGGAGATGTAAGGCAAAGCGTACCCTCATTCACCATTCACTTTCATTCAAAAAGAAGCAGTGAAAGTGCATGCTGAGAACATTCTCATTTTGTGTTCCAAGAAAGAGTCATTCAAATTTGAAACAACATGAGGTTGAGTAAATGACAAAATAAAAATTTGTGGGTGAACTATCCCTTTAAATCCAGAAACATTCCAGCTAGTACGGTGCAAGGAATGCTTGTCCATCTCTGCCATGTTGCTTTATAGGTGTGTGTGCATGCGTGTGTGTCAGAGGCAGACTGCAACTGGTCTCTCCATTTGTCTTATTCCTTATGATAATGATGCTTATGTAATCACACACACACACACAAACACACACACTGCAGTGGAGAAGTACTTTGAACCAAGTGTTAACCAAGTATACACTGTTTGAAGACACAAAACATGCCAATATTTGCCAAAGGTTGAATTAACTTCTTCGATCTGAAGCGTGTTTAGTGGTTTAGTTCCTGTGGTCATTTAATGTTCGTTACGCCCTCTGCAGGAGCGTACTGACCACAGAGAGAAACAGGACTTTTCCCGGTGTGCCGGCCGTGAAACTGTTCGATTCCAGAACATTTGGAATTGACTCCAAATCCGATGCCATGTTTTTGGAATTGATTCCAAGAGTCGATTCCAGACTAATTTTCTTGATTCTTCAAATTATATATATATATATATATATATATATTTATTTTTATGTGAGGCAAAGTGAAATCTTACTACAAACAGTGCAATATGAAGCATACTTCACACTATTTATGAGTGATAGTATGAATGACAAAGTGCATATTGATTCCCAACAACCTCAGAATAAAAGAACAGATTTTTGGAATCG
Source organism: Myxocyprinus asiaticus (assembly GCF_019703515.2). Taxonomy (NCBI): domain Eukaryota; kingdom Metazoa; phylum Chordata; class Actinopteri; order Cypriniformes; family Catostomidae; genus Myxocyprinus; species Myxocyprinus asiaticus. Next base: position 30,653,327 of record NC_059381.1, on the reverse strand, counting down.
ACTTGTAGCCCTATCGATTACGTCTTTCATAATGCTTCTCTGGAGTGGTTCATTCACTCATAAAAGTACACAATCCTGAATCTATTTTCTTAAGTTTGAAAAGTTGTGATTTGGTTCACTGTTTAGAACTATTAAATTAAGATTTTTATTTTTACTCTATGGAGAAAATGAATGGGAAAGATATTCGCGGAACCAAGGCCACTGAAAAAGTAGGCAGTCACTGTTATGATCTTATGCCTTCGTGGTGAAAAAAAAAAAATAAAAAATAAAAATCACATCCATGTCATGATGCTTGGCCATTTAAATTTAACTAAAAGCCGTTTTTGAGATGAGGCTAAAGATTGGAAGAGTCCTGAATCAACTGCAATGTTTCCATGTTCAAAGTGCTTGATAAATGGTGCAGTCACAGTAGTATTTGCAATGAAAAGCTAGTAGACAGCTGCATTAAATGAATGCTAAAATGTGCTGTTAAAGGCCAACGAAAAAATGCATTATAAGGGTCACGAAACGCCAAAACCCACTTTTTGAGATGTTAACATATGTACAGGTTACACATCACTAAAACCAATTATAGCACTCATTTTTACTGTTAAGGGTTAAGTGCTTCTTTTTTTAAAGCCAATTCGTTCTTCCGGTTCAAAAACTAAATGTAAGAATTGTGATTGGTAGAAGAGTACGTTAATACATCATTCCATTCTAAGCCTTTCTCCACATTATTCATGAGAAGGAATGCTTCCATCCAATCACTGCACTGCCTCATGCATGAGCTTGCATAACAGCGGAGAATTCAAAGTCACATGCAGACGTGACAGCAGTTCCAGGCCGGCGCAAGTCCAACAGCACTAGCAGAAGATGAGAGGGGCTCCATGGTTGATCATATTATTAGCAGAGAATTCAAACTCACGCAGACGTGACAGCGTTTCTGGCCGAGATATGACCATGGACTTTTACACGAAACAACGTGGTGAGATCGGAATCCCTCATGAAAATGGCCCGCAATCAATAACCAAACCGGAGCGAGCACACTGGCCACAGTTCTGCTACTCGCACTCCAAGCTAAATCATTGTCCTTTCCACATGTATAAATGTAATATGGTGCCTGAAATTCGGCCTGAAGTTCCATGTTCATAACGTGGGGAATTCCCACACACTTTTATTCTCTTTTAAATGTAGCTGCGAATTAGTAAACCAATCCATACAGATGAACAAATAAAAAAAATCTAATTAATAATCTTGTTTTTGTATTAAACTGTAGTTCCAGAAGCTGTGCAAGTAGCTCTATCCCTCTCTCTTTCTCACATGCAGCTCTCAGCATCACGTTGAGTTTAGTATGCATGCACGCAGTGAGGAAGCGCTCTGACGCATAGTTACTGAAATTACGACAATACAGATGTATAAACCGTTCTAAACAACCTGTTAATCTACGTGAAAATGGTGTTACATGACATCTCCTTAAGCAAGCGATGCGATAAAACCATAGTGTCTTTTTATAGGCTAATCAACAAAGCTGTCAACATTGCAAGCGCGTGACATTGGAGCGATCTAGTCGTGGCACTCCCTTATAAGTCATAATGAAGCACACTTGACAAGAAAGGCAGAAATAGCAAAAATACTTTATGTAATGTACCAGCTGCATGGTGAAGAGAGACGCCTAAACACCTACAGTATTACATAATCTCGGAGTTCCACTTCTATCTGACATATACAGGTATTTTTTCTGCCTTGTGATTCAGTCAATTTTTATAGTATGTAATAGTATACATACAGTTATAGCAATACAGTGCATTCAGAAAGTATTCAGACCCCTTAATTTTTTCATGTTATGTTGCAACCTTATGCTAAAATGCTTTAAATAAAAACTGAAACATCAATCTACACTCCATATCCCATAATGACAAAGAAAAAAACAGATTTTTGATAATTTTGCAAATATATATATATATATATATATATATATATATATATATATATATATAAATGAAATATCACATAAGTATTCAGACCCTTAACTCAGTACTTAGTTGAAGCACCTTTGGCAGTGATTACAGCCTTAAGTCTTTTTTGGTATGATGCGACAACCTTTGCACACCTGGATTTGGGGATTTTCTGCCATTCTTCTCTGCAGATCCTCTCAAGCTCTGTCAGGTTGGATGGGAACCGTCGGTTGACAGCCATTTTCAGGTCTCTCCAGACATGTTCGTCTGGGTCTGGGCTCTGGCTGGGCCACTCATGCACATTCACAGAGTTGTCCCTAAGCCACTCTTGTGTTGTCTTGGCTGTGTGCTTTGGGTCATTGTCCTGTTGGAAGGTGAACCTTCAGCCCAGTCTGAGGTCCTGAGCGTTCTGGACCAGGTTTTCATTAAGGATATCTCTGTATTTTGCTGCATTCATCTTTCAACCCTGACCAGTCCCCCAGTCCCTGCCGCTGAAAAAAAAAAAAAAAAAAAAAACCCTGCATGATGCTACCACCACCATGCTTCACCGCTGGGATGGTATTGCGCAGGTGGTGAGCGATGCCTGGTTTCCTCCAGACATGACGCTTGGAACTGAGGCCAAACAGTTCAATCTTTGTTCATCAGACCAGAGAATCTTGTTTCTCACAGTCTGAGAGTCTTTTAGGTGCTTTTTATGTGTCTTGCACTGAGGAGAGTCTTCCATCTGGCCATTCTGCCATTAAGCCCAGATCGGTGGAGTGTTGTAGTGATGGCTGTCCTTCTGCAAGTTTCTCCCATCTCCACACATGATCTCTGGAGCTCAACCAGAATGACCATCGTGTTCTTGGTCACCTCTCTTACCAAGACCCTTCTCCCCCGATTGCTCAGTTTTGCCAGGCAGCCAGCTCTAGGAAGAGTCCTGGTTGTTCCAAACTTCTTCCATTTAAGAATTATGGAGGCCACTGTGGTATCGGGAACCTTCAATGCAGCCTAAATTGTTTTGTAGCCATACCCAGATCTGTGCCGACACAATCCTGTCTCTGAGCTCTGTAGGCAGTTCCTTTGACCTCATGGCTTGGTTTTTGCTCTCATATGCATTTTCAGCTGTGAGACCTTATATAGACAGGTGTGTGCCTTTCCAAATCATGTCCAATCAATAGAATTTGCCACAGGAGGACTCCAATCAAAGTGCAGAAACATCTCAAAGATGATCCAGAGAAATGGGATGCACCTGAGCTAAATTTCAAGTGTTATACCAAAGGGTCTGAATACTTATGCCAATATGATATTTCAGTTTTTTCTTTTTAATAAATTTGCTTTGTCATTATGGGGTATGGGGTGTAGCGAAAGTATTGATGTGAAAAAAAATAAAGCATTTTAGCGTAAGGCTGCAACATAACAATGTGAAAAAAAAAAAATGAAGGGGTCTGAATATTTTATGAATGTACTATATAATAAAAATACTATCATAATATAAATAACATTATATTATTATCTCTTTAATATATATATTTTCTGTTTTCAGTATTAAAATAACACCTGATTTAACAAGGTTGTCTCTCAGCATCTCATCTGTTAACATTTTCAATGCATTTTGTCAACATAAAACTGCCATTTTTAAATGTAAGTGCTAGGTATTGACTCTCAAAGGGATGGTTCACCCAAACATGAGAATTCTTGTTGCAAACCTGTATGACTTTCTATCTTCATTGTAACTCAAAAGGAGTTGTTAGGCAGAATGTTAGTTTCAGTCATCATTCATTTTCATTGTATAGAAAAAAACGAAAAAAAGATGCACTGGTGACTGAGACTAACATTCTGCCTAACATCTTTTGTGTTCCATGGAAGAATAATTTATACAGGCTTGAGGGTGAGTAATGATGACAGAAATGTCCTTTTTTTGGGTGAACTATCCTTTTAATTACCTGTTTAAATGTTTTTAAAGGTATTTGACAAGAACAACAATAACAAAAGCCTTGTTAGCTCATGACTGCATGACTGAAGAGAAGGGTCATAATGTAGGCTGTAACATATACTTCATCATTCCATCTGAATAAAACTAGAGGCAAGAACTGAGAAAAGTAGCCCCCCCTTTTCTGTTGTTTTCTTTCTCTTTAACAAAGCAGGCATCTTAAACCAAAATCGGCACTTAATTACAGATAGCAGGTTTCCTATCGTTTGATTGCCGTTTTAATAACTAACAGCCTAGACTGTTCCGTTCATAAAAATCTTCCCAAAACCTGACTCTGCGTTTCCACTGGCCCATTACAAAAGGACTCCAGCCAAGATGCAAAAAGGACACTTGCACTTAAACAGTCAGGAAAACAAGTACACACCAGCTCTACCTGAAAATTACTGAGTATGAATGTGAAAAATTATTTGGCCGTAATGGTGCATGTAACAGCCGATCTAACACCTGACCTTACAGTATAGTGTAGCATACCATCAGAATAAAAACTCCCTCTAAAAATGTTCAGCTTAAGAGCACAAAGGCTCCTAAACAAAAATGTAAGCGTAGAGCCCTGCACACACAAAACATGTTAATAAAGGTGTATTCTCTGGAATACTGATGTTTTTACCACAAGCTAGCCATGCAGTTATACCTCAACACAAGATTTTTATATTTTTTGAAAAGTTCTGAACAACGTCTAAGAGTTGCTGAAAACAGCATTTACAGTTCAATGTCATTCAGTGCTTTTATATAAACAGGAAGTGACTGCTGGTCATTGTGCTTGGACCTACCAACATAATGCAGGTAGAGAGCTATGTATTTGTACTGGAAGAGGGGGTTATTGTTGAGGCTGCTCCTCTGGATCTTCTGGAAAAAGGAGCTGACATCCCAGCGATACAGCACCTCCAGCAGCAGGATGCTGGGGATTCGCAGACCCACATTCAGAACCGCCTCCAAACGGGCCCTCATCGCCATGACCAGCAGGGCAAGAAACGGGCCTCAACCTCAACTAAGAGAGAAACATGATTAAAATAAAGAATAACAGAGAGGTGATTATTAAACAGACTGTTTAACAGCTGAAATCTTCGGAAATGAGCTTATGGGAAAATATTTCAATCCTCCAAATACAAGTTGTGAGAGTCATTCAGGCAGAAAGACTAGATAGGTCTATGCATGTTTGGCTCTATAGTGCATCTATAGAACATCCAGTAAAAACTTCTCATAAGAAAACGTGTGGGAGTGTGTTTGTGTGTACGTTGATGACAGCCAAAAGAACAGTAACTATATCTCAAGTATGTTTTGTGTGTATATGTCAATACCATATATATTTGTGTGTCTATGTGTGTGTGTGTGTGTGTGTGTGTATACACACACACACACACAGTATTAGTGTTGTCACTGTACCAAAATTTCAGAAGTTGGTACAGATACCAGTGAAATTTCACGGTTCTCGATATCACTGTTCGATACCACAGCATAAATATACAAATATGACAATGTGCTATTGAACACACCCGTTAAGCCTATTTAAAAAGTTACTTTTCAATGTAAATAATAAATTACAAGAAATCCATGTTTCCTTCAAGTGTTTCTCAATCAAGGATGCATTGCTTATGTGTTTTTATGTATTATATTTTGAAACATGGTTTTATTATGATGTGTATTTTTTGCCTGAAACTTCACTTTCTGGATAAACAGTTTGCAACACTTAAGTCACATCTGAAATCTCATCTCTGGCCTTCGAGTCTGACAAATGAAATGTAGGACAGTTTTGGAGTGTTTGTATTTTGTGTTTTATATTACTAGTGTTTGTGTATGTGGTAATTTTGAAATGTTATGTTTTACATTTTATAACTGTGAAGCACTTTGGTCAACTCTGTTGTTTTAAAAGCTATATAAATGAGTTGAAATTAAAGCACAAATGCTGCGATTTAATTAAAAAATATATAGAATTTACAAGTGATGCATGGTTCACAGTAGATTAGTGCTCTGCTCTGTCATCTGATACAACATATGCATGATTCTCAATATGTATGAGCGTTCGGATTTATACAAAGTACGCAGCTCTTCCACACTAAGATTGCAGCCTTTAGCGGTTTAATAAATCACAATAGGACATGTCACGATTTTAATTTGATTAATTGTCCATTTAAGTGTAAGGAGTAACAGAGCACGCGTTAAAAATGAGCATTTTTAAACACTAGCGTTTCAGTCATATTGCGCGCTGGTACCGGATTGAGTCGGTGCTTGGTACTACCGTTACTGCAGAAACACTGGTATCGTCACATCTTTATTTTAGTATCGACTTTGTACCGATGTGCCGGTACTTTTGACAACACTACACTGTATACAGACACACATTTAGAGCTGTCAAAATTAAAGCGTTAACACATGCAAATAATTTTAAATGTTTGATGCGTTATTTTTCTTAATCACGATTAACGTATATAACAATTTTCACCTCAGATTCAGACATTTTATTCAGCTTTGTGTGAGTGCTGAACACTGGTTGGATTAGGGCGGAACCTTTGTGCTGTGTCCGGGGTCATTACACTGACGCACACACACACCACAAACACACACAACAGCAATTCCGTCTCAATCAATTGATGGACAAATAACTGCAATTTTTGTACAAAACAAACCTAGATGAGACTTGTGATAAGCATCATTCACATAACCCGCTGAAGTGAAGTGATTTGATTTTGATTTGATTTGAAGTGAAGCATCAGCATTTTCCCAGCATCACGTTCCAGACAAAGTGGAAAAATCATGTAAATGCAACTTCACAATTGCTGTAGCAAAGTGGATTGTAGTGTTATCACGATACCAAAATGACAGTAGTCGGTAAAGATACCTGTGATATCATGGTGAAAATATGCTAATATGGAAATGTGTTGTTGAAAACACTCCTTTAGCCAATTTAAAGTTACATTTCAATGTAAATAATAAATTAAAAGAAATGCATGTTTCCTTCAAGTGTTTCTCAATTAAGTATACATTGCTTAAGTGTTTTTAAGTAGGGCCCTAATTAAATTTTTATTTTTTCCCAAATCCTTTTTTTACTTTGTTTTTGTTTTTTATTAATTTTCTAGAATTACATGTTTTCAAGTTTAATTTAATTTCATCATCCAAAGTGCATAATAAAATTAATTCTTAAAACAATTAAAAACCTTTAACAAGTAAAAAATAGAACAATTACTAAGAACACACCACTGCATTAACAACATTTTATTCAGTACAACAGCACTCTTGCTTGACATATTGCTTAATTTTTTATTTTATTATTATTACTACAGTGAATATTACATTTTACTATACAGTTATAATATATTTCTGCTGCAATATCTTCAATTTCAGGCATCAAGCTTTTATTTTGAATCGTGCTTTTATTTTGACTTGTGGTTTTGCCGGAAGCTTATTTCTTCTGATAGATAAACAGTTCACTACATGGCCCAGTGTGATCGTTAAAGCGCAAATACTATGTTTTTAATTCTACAGTATAAATATATAGTCAGTGCAGTGGTGGCTCAGCGGCTAAGGCTCTGGGTTACTGATCAGAAGGTCGGGGGTTCAAGCCCCAGCACTGCCAAGTTGCCACTGTTGGGCCCTTGAGCAAGGCCCCTGACCCTGTCTGCTCCAGGGGCGCCGTATCATGGCTGACCCTGCACTCTGACCCCAGCTTAGCTGGGATATGTGAAAAAAAGAATTTCACTGTATATGTGCAAATGTATAATGTGTGATAAATAAATATAATTAATTATTTAAAATTAAATTAATTAATTAAATTAATTAGTCTACATGTGCTTCATGGTGGATTAACGCTCTGCTTTGTCATCTCATACAACGTGAATGATTCTCAATGTCTGGAGTTTTGAGTGTACATGAGCGGTCTGCTTCACACAGCTCGAATGCAGACTAAGACTGCAGCCTTTAGGGGTTTAATAATCACACGAGTACATATCGCGATTTTAATTTGATTGTGCATTTCAGTGTCAAAGCAGTAACAACGCATACGCTCAAATAAGCGTGAGCATTTAAAAGCAGTCGTGTGGCAGTCAGAGCTGGGACCTAATTGAGTTGGTGCTCGGTACTACCGGTACTAGAGGAACACTGGTATCTTGACATCTTTTTTTATTTTAGTACCAATTTGGTACCGAAGTACAGATACTTTTGACAACACCAGTGGATAGCCACTATTATTATTGTGGAGGATGAGGGTTTAAGAAATGTAATGCCTATTGCAATGAAAATGCAAACTATGGGGAATAGATATTTTAATTTCTTTAACCTCCCACAAGACTAATGTTACTGGAATTAGTGCTATTTTAGCGCATTTATATCCATCTACTTTGGAAGGCTACATATCCTTTTCTTGTCTAAGAAGGAACTAAATGCATTTTGACAGGAATCAAAATATAAACAGTGAAATTTCAGCACTTTCAAAATCAGTGATAAATCGTGATTAACTATTGAAAATCAAGCAATTAATCGCTACTTAAAATTTTCATCGACTGAAAGCACTAATATTTCAATAAGTTAAATAATTTTATAAAAAAAGACATTTAATTTGAGATATATATATATATATATATATATATATATATACACAGGTGCATCTCAATAAATTAGAATGTCGTGGAAAAGTTCATTTATTTCAGTAATTCAACTCAAATTGTGAAACTCATGTATTAAATAAATTCAATGCACACAGACTGAAGTAGTTTAAGTCTTTGGTTCTTTTCATTGTGATGATTTTGGCTCACATTAACAAAAACCCACCAATTTACTATCTCAAAAAATTAGAATACATCATAAGACCAATAAAAAAAACATTTTTAGTGAATTGTTGGCCTTCTGGAAAGTATGTTAATTTACTGTATATGTACTCAATACTTGGTAGGGGCTCCTTTTGCTTTAATTACTGCCTCAATTCGGCGTGGCATGGAGGTGATCAGTTTGTGGCACTGCTGAGGTGGTATGGAAGCCCAGGTTTCTTTGACAGTGGCCTTCAGCTCATCTGCATTTTTTGGTCTCTCGTTTCTCATTTTCCTCTTGACAATACCCCATAGATTCTCTATGGGGTTCAGGTCTGGTGAGTTTGCTGGCCAGTCAAGCACACCAACACCATGGTCATTTAACCAACTTTTGGTGCTTTTGGCAGTGTGGGCAGGTGCCAAATCCTGCTGGAAAATGAAATCAGCATCTTTAAAAAGCTGGTCAGCAGAAGGAAGCATGAAGTGCTCCAAAATTTCTTGGTAAACGGGTGCAGTGAATTTGGTTTTCAAAAAACACAATGGACCAACACCAGCAGATGACATTGCACCCCAAATCATCACAAACTGTGGAAACTTAACACTGGACTTCAAGCAACTTGGGCTATGAGCTTCTCCACCCTTCCTCCAGACTCTAGGACCTTGGTTTCCAAATGAAATACAAAACTTGCTCTCATCTGAAAAGAGGACTTTGGACCACTGGGCAACAGTCCAGTTCTTCTTCTCCTTAGCCCAGGTAAGACGCCTCTGATGTTGTCTGTGGTTCTGGAGTGGCTTAACAAGAGGAATACGACAACTGTAGCCAAATTCCTTGACACGTCTGTGTGTGGTGGCTCTTGATGCCTTGACCCCAGCCTCAGTCCATTCCTTGTGAACTTCACCCAAATTCTTGAATCGATTTTGCTTGACAATCATAAGGCTGCGGTTCTCTCGGTTGGTTGTGCATCTTTTTCTTCCACACTTTTTCCTTCCACTCAACTTTCTGTTAACATGCTTGGATACAGCACTCTGTGAACAGCCAGCTTCTTTGGCAATGAATGTTTGTGGCTTACCCTCCTTGTGAAGGGTGTCAATGATTGTCTTCTGGACAACTGTCAGATCAGCAGTCTTCCCCATGATTGTGTAGCCTAGTGAACCAAACTGAGAGACCATTTTGAAGGCTCAGGAAACCTTTGCAGATGTTTTGAGTTGATTAGCTGATTGGCATGTCACCATATTCTAATTTTTTGAGATAGTGAATTGGTGGGTTTTTGTTAAATGTGAGCCAAAATCATCACAATTAAAAGAACCAAAGACTTAAACTACTTCAGTCTGTTTGCATTGAATTTATTTAATACATGAGTTTCACAATTTGAGTTGAATTACTGAAATAAATGAACTTTTCCACGACATTCTAATTTATTGAGATGCACCTGTATATATATATATATATATATATATATATATATATATATATATATATATATATATAAATAAATGTGTTTATTATAAGTGAACTTGCTAGAAAATTTATTTTTATTTTTTATACAACAGTTAGTTCATGTTCTTGAATCTGATTTGACGAGAGGCATTCCAGGAGTTCTGATAAAGGAGTCATATCAGCACTGGGATGCTTCACTGTTTGTATCACTCCACTTATGTACATGCCGTACCACACTAATAGTACAAATGTGTTGCAGCAAGATGTGGTGTTTTTGATTCATCTCTGTGACGTTAAAGATTTCAGCCAGCAGGTGGCAACAAAATACTGTCTTTAATTTGATATAAGCAAGTTGAAGTGACGTTGAAAAACTGTGCTGTCAGTCAGAGCATTGCACTGAAGTTATCGGCTTGTCTCTCACTCCATGATCGCTTGGATTACTATTACACTACAGCTGAGAAATAATCTAACAGCATCAGCATTACTGCCGATCACAGATTAGAGTCACGACAAATGGAGTAATCAAACATGTAAACTTTCATCATAGCATAGGAAAGAACGCTTTGTGTCGGTGTCAAAATAAGAGTTCCTCAAGAAATATACAAAAATGAAACAGGCGTCCACCATGTCTTGTCTATCCGTAGATATTTTACGCCCTTGTTTTCCCAATAAACTGTAAGATACAGCCAAAGCTGTCATTACTAGTTCTGAAGTGACACTTTTGAATTAGTGATGGAGGCTTGGGCACATCTTTTGAACTAGCAAAGGCAGATCCTGATCCGTGCAAGTGAATTACTTGGATCAGACTTATTTATTTACTTGTTAGTTGAACTGCTGTATAAAAGCAATATCACACTCACAATCATGCTGTTTTGTCCATATATCAGCACATCTGTGATTGCCTGTAGCCTTGTGCCTACAGCCAAATCACAGCTGTGCTGATATATGGACATACAGCACTCTTACTCATGTGATATTGCATTAATATAATAGCTATAGGCCTATATGTTATATAACTTAAGAAATATATTTAAATGAATGTTTTATAAAAAAATATTTACAAATACTGTAACCATTCTAAAACTGCACAACTGTATTAAATGAATACCATATGCAAATACAAGGTATTTACATAGCAATAAAGGTACTTCAAAAATGGTATCACTATAGTAAAACCACAGTATTACCATACAACCACAGTATTACAAAGGCAAATTGTGTGTAAGTGAGGGGGAGATGGAGCGAGCGCGAGGGCTATTTTTAACCGAAATTGAAAAGAATATAGGATATTTTAGACATTGTTTTGACGTTCCTAACCAATTTACTTTAACCAATGACTTTGTTTTAATTTGTTATTTTGTTGTGGTAGCCTGTAGGGCTCTTTGAAATAAGTGAAATAATTTGACAAAGTGATATGGAACCATTATGCGGTCAAAACCTGGAACTACTTTATAGCCATGCGTTTCCTTGAAAAATAATTCACCAAAGTGGCATTCAACTGATCACAAAGTATAGCCAGGACATTATTGATGTAAAAAACAGCACCATCACTATTCAAAAATAGTCATATTTGATCAAATCTAGACAGGCCCCATTTCCAGCAGCCATCACTCTCACACCTTATCCTTGAGTAATCATGATAAATTGCTAATTTGGTACTAGAAAATCACTTGCCATTATGTCAAACACAGTTGAAAGTTATTTGGTTCGTTAAATGAAGCTTAACATTGTCTTTGTGTTTATGCAATAGACTGGCATGTCTTAAGGTCAATATTAGGTCAAAAATGGCAAAAAAAAAAAAAAAAAAAAACGCTTTCTCTAGAAACTCGTCAGTCAATAACTGTTTTGACGAATGAAGGCTATACAATGCTTGAAATTGCCAAAAAAATTAAGATTTCATACAAAGGTCTTCAAAGACAAAGAACAACAGGCTCTAACAAGCACAGAAAGAGATGTGGAAGGCCAGATGTACAACTAAACAAGAGGATAAGTACATCAGAGTCTCTAGTTTGAGAAATAGACGCCTCACATGTCCTCAGCTGACAGCTTCATTGAATTCTACTTGCTCAACACCAGTTTCATGTACAACAGTAAAGAGAAGACTCAGGGGTGCAGGCCTTATTGGAAGAATTGCAAAGAAATAAACACTTTTGAAACAGAAAAAGAAAAGGTTAGAGTGGGCAAAGAAACACAGACATTGGACAACAGATAATTGGAAAAGAATGTTATGGATCTTAACCCCATCGAGCTTTTGTGGGATCAGCTAGACTGTAAGGTGTGTGAGAAGTGCCGAAAAGACAGCCACATCTATGACAAGTACTACAGGAAGCATGGGGTGAAATGTCACCTGAGTATCTGGACAAACTGACAGCTAGAATGGTGGATTTTTTTATGAGAACTCTTTGAAGTAGTTTATGAAGTTCTGAACATTTTTTTCAAATTGTAATAGTAATTTTTCACATTATTAATGTCCTGACTATACATTTGAGTTCAGTTGAATGCCACTTTGGTGAATAAAAGTACCAATTTCTTTCCATAAGAGCAAAATCTTTACATTATTCCAAACCGCCAGTGTATATACAGTACTGTGCAAAAGTTTTAGGCACTTGTGAAAAATGTTTCATAGTGAGGATGGCTTCAAAAATAATGACATAAATAGTTTTCATTTATCACTTAATGTCATACAAATTCCAGAAAATATAAAAAAAATCTAAATCAATATTTGGTGTGACCACCTTTGCCTTTAAAACAGCCCCAATTCTCCTAGATACACCTGGACACAGTTTTTCTTGGTTGTCGGCAGATAGGATGTTCCAAGCTTCTTGGAGAATTCCCCACAGTTCTTCTGTCTATTTCGGCTGTCTCAGCTGCTTCTGTCTCTTTATGTAATCTCAGACTGACACGATGTTCAGTGGGGGGCTTTGTGGGGGCCATGCCATCTGTTGCAGGGCTCCCTGTTCTTCTATTCTAATCTTTTCTATTTGCAAATGTAATGTTTGGGAGTCTAACATTTATATTTCCTATTGACACACTATAGCTGAAGATATACATAACTATCTTAAGACAAATGCTTTTGTGAAACATCTTATGTGCCTAAGACTTTTGCACAGTACCGTGTGTGTGTGTGTGTGTGTGTGTGTGTGTGTGTGTGGTATAACAATGGTACCATGTCAAATAAAAACAAATATGTTAATCTTGTAATACCATGGTAAATGTCCATTTAAATAAATAAATAAAAAACACGGCAATACCACCACAATGCTGCATGGTAAAACATGCATCTACATGGTATTAAGATACTTTCTTAAAGTGAAAGAACACAACACTACTACATCTCTTATTACCACCAGATGGAGAGAGAGAAAAAAACACTAATCACTTGCATAACTTTCTGCTTTATTCACAGCAAAAAAGCGAGATAATCATGCTATCATGATATAATGTTGTATTTCCCATATTTAAACGTATGTGGATGAGTTACTTTAGTGTTTGTTTAGTTAAACGTGATTGAACTCCAATAACCCCGACACATCAACACCAGCAGTCGCAGTTAAAACATAGTAAGATGGACAAATATTAAAGGGATGAAGGATTCAGACATAATATTATAGTGAGAAAAGCACTAAATACAGGTTAAAATGTAACTCTGAAGAGTAATTTGATATAGACTGGTTGTGCAGCCTTTGCGCTGACTGGATGAGCTCGTTACTGTTAAAGGTTAAGTGAACTTTCATTTATTATCCTCACGGCTCTTATAACACTATTAAATAATGTTATAAAGGCAATTTTGTCAAATATGAGGAGTTAAATCATCAGGTCAGCTAATAGTAGCTTTGCTAAACTGTTCCAGTTCTTCCCTTGAAAACGCCTCGATAATTACAATATAAATATACTTACATGTTGTCTGTTCACTTCACGCTGTTAGATTTCGTCAGAGGCTGTGTTTCTGGATGAATATAAACCATTTTAACTCAGACGTCTTGACGTTATTCTTTTGTTATGGTAAAATTATAAGAGCAGGCTAAGCGCCTATATTCTTTTACTCCTTCAGGCAGCCATTACACACAGTGTTAGAGTTTGCTCTGCGCGTGCGTGGTTTTGAGGAGCAGTATATGGTCGCTAGAGGGCGCACATCTGATCACGAATCCAAGAGAATCCGCCATGGGTTCCTTCGGGATTTTCCTAGGGGGGTTTTGAACTCATGAGTTAGTTTTTCTCAATCGCTTTGGCACAATCCTCGAATGACTGTTAAAATTCGTCAAACTATATGACTAACTATATGAACATTAGGTCATTTGTTCACATGACTATAGTTATTTATAATTGCTTTGGCACAAAATGCATTCAGTAAGCCTTGCAGATCAAAATAGTTTGCATTCATTTGCTATTGAATGATATTACTCTCAAATGCAATTATACACATGTTCATTGTGTAAATCCCTACATGCTAAATAGAACAACCAACAATCACAATAACCTGTCACACATACGTATATTAGATACATAATAGTTATGTGGAATTGTTGTAATAGTTGTCAGATGGATAGACTTAGGCTAGATGGGGAACAATTCAGTTTCCTCACAATTTAGAGCAACCAAATGCAAATGCTGTCCAATTTAGCTGACAGGTGAAACTCATAACCTATCAGTTCTCAAACACATTTATACTGCAAGGGTAAGACTGAATTTCACAGCTGTGGAATATGGAGCAGGCAGGAGACAAAGAGGCAAGAGCCTGCTCATACAAGAGGAAGGGGCATTAGAGTGCGGGGTGGTATGGGTATGGGGAGGGGAAGAGGGAGAGGGGGGCACAGAGGACAAGGAAGAGCCAGAGAAAGGCAAAGGCACAGAGAAAGATATGGGCAGCAATTATAGACCATGTCATCGACCATGGCCTAAGTATGACAGAGGCTGGTCGGAGAGTGCAGCCTAATCTGGGCCGGTCCACGGTGTAGTCAACAGTCCAGACATTCAGGAGAGAAAACGGGTAATCAAATATTGTACTGCCAATATTCCTTCACACTGGTATTCCAGTAAACTTAGCAAATGCATGTCTCAGAATTTATGTAGAATATGTTGACTTTACTGTGCTGTATTTTCTGTCTAGGATTGAGCGTCTGCCCCATGGTGGTGGCAGAAGATCCCTTTTTACCGCTCAACAAGAACTTGAAATTTGTAATATGGTCAATATTTTTTAATTAAATTAGTGACTGGTTAAGTGCTCATGGAAAAGATGTGTTTTTAGTTGTTTTTTGAAGACAGAAAGTGAGTCAGCTTCACAGATGGAGTTGGGAAGGTCATTCCACCAACGTGGTATGATGAAGCCGAAAATCCGGGAAAGTTTTTTGGTGCCTCTTTGTGTTAGTACAGCAAGGCAACGTTCCTTAGCCGACCGCAGGCTTCTAGTGGGCGCGTACCTCTGCAGAAATGATTTTAGGTATGCTGGAGCAGCCCCAGTGACTGTTCTGTATGCCGGCATCAGAGCCTTGAATTTGATACGTGCATTAACCGGCAGCCAGTGGAGAGAGACAAGGAGTGATGTAACATGCGCTTTCTTTGGTTCATTAAAGACCAGATGTGCTGCTGCATTCTGGATCATTTGCAGGGGTCTAATTGCACATGCAGGGAGGCCTGCAATGAGAGCATTACAGTAGTCCAGTCTAGTTATGACAAGTGACTGAACAAGCAGTTGTGTGGCATGTTCAGAGAGGAAGGGTCTTATCTTCCTGAAATTGTACAGTGTAAATCTACATGATCT
Source organism: Myxocyprinus asiaticus (assembly GCF_019703515.2). Lineage (NCBI taxonomy): Eukaryota > Metazoa > Chordata > Actinopteri > Cypriniformes > Catostomidae > Myxocyprinus > Myxocyprinus asiaticus. Next base: position 30,637,489 of record NC_059381.1, on the reverse strand, counting down.
TGCGGTCTTTGAGATGTGGTCTGTGAAATTTAATTTGTTTTTGATGGTTACCCCTAGATTTCTGACAGTTTTGGAAGGCGTTACTGTAGTTGCACCCAGCTGCACGGTGATGTTGTGTTCAACAGCAGGGTTGGCTGGAAAGACAAGGAGTTCAGTCTTAGCTGGGTTGAGTTGCAGGTGGTGTTCCTTCATCCAGGCCGAGATGTCTGCCAGGCAGGCAAAGATTCGAGCAGTCACTGTGGTGTCATTGGGCTGGAAAGACAAGTAGAGCTGTGTGTCATCAGCGTAGCAGTGTTAAGAGAAACCGTGTGCCTGAATGATGGGTCCCAGTGATGTTGTGTATATAGAGAAGAGAAGTGGCCCAAGCACTGATCCCTGAGGTACCCCAGTAAGTAGCTGATGTGGCTTGGATACCTCACCTCTCCAGGCAACCTTGAAGGACCTACCTGAGAGATAGGAATTAAACCAGTCAAGGACAGTTCCTGTGATGCCAAGCGAAGAGGGTTGGAAAGTAAGATCTGATGGTTGACTGTGTCAAAGGCTGCAGAAAGGTCCAACAGAATCAGGACGGATGATCTGGATTCAGCTTTCGCCTGTCTCAGCGACTCAGTGACAGACAACAGGGCAGTCTCGGTGGAGTGTCCACTTTTGAAGCCTGACTGATTGTCATCCAGCAGCTTGTTCTGTGAGAGATAGGCAGAGATTTGATTGAAAACTGCCCTTTCAAGTGTTTTTTGCCATGAATGGGATGAGAGAGACTGGTCTGTAGTGTTCTATTTGTGTGGGGTTAAGTGCGGATTTCTTCAGCAGCGGGGTTACTCGAGACTGCTTAAATGTAGTGGGAAAAGTGCCTATAAGCAGAGATGTGTTAATTATGTGTGTGAGTGCAGGTAGGATGGATGGAGAGATGGCCTGGAGAAGGTGAGAAGGAATGGGGTCAAGGGAACAGGTGGTGGGGTGTTTGGAGAGGATGGCGTTGATGGAGTTTCTCCCACCATACTCCCCATTCCTAAATCCCATTGAGGAGTTCTTTTCTGCATGGAGATGGAAAGTCTATGATCACCGTCCTCATGACCAGTTGTCCTTACTGGGTGCAATGGATGCTGGTTGTGAGGATATCACAGCAGATTGTTGTAGGGGGTGGCTGCATCATGCCAAAATATTCTTCCTTCGTTGCATTGATAGGGAGGAAATCAGGTGTGATGTAGATGAAATGTTGTGGCCAGACAGAGGAGAGATTGGAAGACCCATGAGGTTGATGAACTTGCAGCATATTATTTTTTTCTTGCACATATTGTAGTTCCTGAATTTTGCTATGTGTGTGGGGTTTTTTTTTTTTTTTTTCTGTACAAGCTTTCTTTACGTATTTTCGGTTGGCTGTAAAGTGTGATACATACAATGATGAGAAATGTTTGAATAAATGTTTTGAAAGTATAGTGTGTGTACCATGACTTTTTGACATCAATACTATTCAGCTGCCTACATATACATTGTTATTAATTGGACAATATTACATGGTGGGTAACTATCACACTGTCATTTGACAAGATGTCTTTGTCTTGGTCTAGGCAATGATAAAGGAACGTTTTGTTTTGATGACAGTGATTTATTCATTGATTTATTTATTTACATTTGAAACATGAGTTAATTCTTTTGAGTAATCATATTTTGCAGGTCACAGAGTGGTGTGCTGAATGTACCATGTGACGTGAGGATTGTACCTCGCGTTTTGACAGCAAGTTTGTTTCAGTAAATGTGCCAAATCAATTGAGGAAAAACTGTAAATAACGTCTGTGGGAAACATTACTTGACGATACGTGGAGGTTTTTATTTTACCATAACACCTTTTTCATATGTCAATTTTGAAGATACCGTATTTTTTAATTATTTAATTCAATGCGGCTTCAACATTTCACGTTTTGAGGCATGACTGTATAATTTAGTTGTAGAAAGAAACGTCCACGTACCGTCAAGTAATGTTTACCACAGACCTTATTTTACTTAGAAATTCAAAAAACCCATAGGAAAATCCAGAGGGAACACTTGCCGAATCCTCTTCCGGGTTTGTGGAGCTGCACAACTGTTGCACATTTGACTCCGACAAGCCTGTAGATGGCGCTCGCGAACTACAACTCTTCGAGCCATACGCACACATTAGTTTGAAGAAAATGAGGGAATATGTGGGATATTGATTGCAAGAGATTGGACAGGATTCACATTTACGCTGTTGATCTGTCAACAAATTACAGTACAATGTCATTGCGATACAGATGAAAAAGACGACTATTTTACAGCACAAAGGGGAAAAAATATGTTACTGTGCAAATATGCATACACTGTATATATGTATACATGTGTGTTACAGTATGTTACTGTATAAAGTATATTTACTGTAAAATGCAAGTGGACTACTGTAATATTAAGCATTACAGTAAGTATACAGTATTACAGCACAGTGCACATTGTTGGATTTCATACCTGTTCTTGATTGAGTGATCTGTTTGAATGATTGAGGACACAGTTGTTCTCCCAACATTTGGCTGCACCCTTTGACTAGCCTCAGCCATTGTAAGGCCATGACTGAGAACATGGTCCACAGTAGTGGCCCTTATTTCATCGGAAACGTGCCTATGTCCTTGGCCTCTTCTACCTCTTCCTTTGTTTTGCCTCCCACCAGGCATCCTTACTACTCCTCCTCTTCTTCTTCTTCTTCTTCTTCCCAGCTGTTGACCCTGTTCGTTTCCTTGTTGTTCTTCCATTGTCAGAAATTGTAAAAATGTGTTGTGCTCTGTCTATATATGCTTCATGTGTTTCTTGAGGGATGTTGATGAGCGAACCTGAGGTAGCTTCCTCTGATCTATTTTAGAGAGCTGGTTGATCATTGGTGATCTAACGCTTCACACATCCCCCTTCATCAGTGAAAGTCAAGATTCACATGAGAGCAATTCATCAATTCAGGACACATTTACAAAAAAAAGTATAATGGAAATGTATAGAAAACCAAACAAATCATGTATGACAACTGGTTCAACCATTTTGCATTTAATGACTTATGCAGTGAACTAATGTCTAGATGTTTTGGGAGTAAGACTGTTGATAATGTAGGAAACAGCAGACAATTGTACATAATCAATTGCATGAATGTACCAAAGCATTGGCAATTTGTTCAAAAGAATGAGAAATTGCTCTTATGAGTGACTAGATGATGTGTTGTTTATAGTTTTGAGAATTTCAGTTGTGATCTGAGAAATGTACCAAAGCAACTGAGAAAAACTGTAAAAGTCATAATTATTAGATTCATGTCAAATTTATGACATAAAAAGTCATAACTATGATATAAAAAAGTCAAAATGATAAGAATAAAAGTCATAATAATGAGATACTCGGCATACGTATGACATAAAAAGGTAAAAATTATGAGATAGTAAGCAATAATTATAAAATTGAAAGTCAAAATTGTTACATAAAAATCTAAATTATGAGATAAAAAGCCATAATTATTACAGTATCTCATAATTTTGACTTACTATCTAATATTGTTGACTTATCTCACAGTTATGACTTACTATTTCATAATTTTGTCTTTATTTCATAATTATGACTTAATATCTCATTTTAATGACTTCGTTTATCTCATAATCATAGTATCATATAATTATGACATGTAAAAATTATAACTTTATATCTCACAATTATGACTTTTTATACTCATAATTATGACATGTCAAAATTCTGACTTACTATCTTACCATTTGGGTTTTTTTAATCTCATAATTATGATTTTTATCTCTGAAAGTATGATATTGAATCTAATAATTATGACTTAGTATATCTTTATTATGATTTAGCAAACACGCTTCCATAGACAACCGCTAATACTGGCACCATATCATATCACCTCTATAAACGTTTCCTAAAATCATTATTTAAATATAGACTAATTAGCTAAATGTTAAAAAGAAAAGAGGCCTGACCTCCACAGATTTTTTCAAGTTGAGGGTAATTAATTGTATTTAATTTTATAATTTTACTTAATTTCTCAGCCTATTTTAATCAATAATAAAAAAATAGATGTAGGGTAGACCGAGTACAGTTCTGTGAATACTTCCCTTCACATGCAAGTTTGAACTGTCATTATCAGTAACTGCACATTCATATTAGTCTCCTCTCATGGGGAATTTAAAGGATGTAGTCCACACTGATGCAACATTTTTCATTTCCTTACTTCTCTTTCATTGTGAATAAATCATTATTTCTGTCTGATCATGAAAGTAAACTTTTCTTGTTGTAAATATTAATTTGTCTACCTAAATTAACATATTTTGTGACATGCTAGGATGCAAGGTCACTGAGAAAATCAAGCAAACATGCAAGGTGGTCAGTGGGGAAAGATGTAGCACTGTGTTACTTACAACTGTACCCATGCCATTAGAAACATTATAGCAAATGATCCTTCTACAGCTTTGTTAGCTCAGAAAGCTTCGATAAGTAAGCCAGACAAAAAATGAATGAATGAATGAATTGGTAGAAAACCAGACAGACAAATCTAGATAGATAGACAGACAGACAGACAGATAGATAGATAGACATATAGATAGATAGATTGACAGACGGATGGACGGACAGATGATAGATAGATTTATATGAGGATATTAGTCAATTTTGTCCAAACATATTATTATAAATGTGTATTTTGTTTGTTTGTATGTGTGTGCATGCCACAAAATGCCTCCTATCAAGGTCAGGAAAACCAAGAGAGGAGTTACAGCCCTGGCAGCACACATATGTACCACCCACATGCCTATTTTATGTGTGTGTTTACATCTGGAAGACAAACAGTATGTTTAACGTTGTTTGCTCATGTGCAATACACCTAGAAGACGTATGCCAATTAGTATGTCTCGGGTGTCAACAAGACATTCAGCAGATGTCTTTGAGATGTTTATGATTTAAAATGTTTGTTAATCTGATGTTTTTAAGATGTTTAGCAGATGTTAATTAGTTTGAGGTGCTTTCCAGATGAAAAGATCTAAAACAGACATCTCAGAGATGCACATGTGCTATCTGGGAACTGATATGTTAGAATATACATTCAAGCAACGTGTCTGTATATTTCACTTAAGTTAGGCCTAATGCCTTATTTACCCCCTAACAAATGAGTGTTACAACAGTAACCCAACATAAGGACTGTTGTAACAAACGTGCTCCTTGTCTTCACATCCTAATTAGAAACAATATATGCAGGCTTTTGACATTTATTTTGTTGGTAGACAGATAAAGGCATCTCACGTGAAAAGACTGCATGTTTATTCGGGTCAGTAGTAACTGTATTTGGTCTACCCTATATTTTAAGCCTATATCTAAATCTAAATACCATAAAATGCAACAGCTGAAGTTAGTGAAGGACAGTGTCACTGAAAGGCAAGCCTGCTCCCAGATATCTATGATATGAAACTAAAAGCGCGATATCATAAAGATTTTCAGCCTTTATATTTGCAATTTCGTGTCACGGTTTAAGAAAAAAAACAAAAAAAACAAAAAACAAAACGCGTCGCGAGACTACTGCGTTCTGAGGTGTTTTTGAACGTAAGGACACGTTCTTAGTGAACGCCCCCTTTCTGCTGCGTACAGAGATGCATCGCTGCTATTGCTGCCATGTTCAGTGTAGTTCACTTGTTACGGGGATGTTGAGGAAGTGGTGAGTGACATGAGCATGAGCCGCAGTTGATTCAGGACCGTGAGAAAACAGATTAATGCCGCTCTGCCATGGACGCGATCGGCGTGTCGCACACGGATCCGCTCGATGACTATGAACTGATACACCGCATCGGCAGCGGGACATATGGAGATGTGTTTAAGGTAAGACAACGGAACAAAGTATATTCGGAAATGATTTCCATGCATATACAGTAACTCTGAAAAATACTTCAACAAATAAATGAATAATGGCTTTATATGGGATGCTGAAGCTCTTTTGTTTGACGTAATCCCTTTCTAAAACTGACCGTAACCACATCATGCCATGATATGATATTTTATGCAATTATTGTTAATACTTTAAAATCATAATGAGTTAATATGGGGCTAATATCAAGTTGTCACAGTTTTACCAAAGTAAAATAAATATCACCTATAGTATTTTAGCTAAACTATTGTTGCCATGGTAAATTTTTGCTTAGCATTAATGCATTGAAGGAACCACTTAATACCAATTTCAGTGAATGAGTGTGCTCTGACCAAGTTACTCCACTATGACTTCAGTTTTCTCACCTCAATGGTTTTGATGTGCAGGAACCCCCCATGGGGCTCATATAAGTGTTGAACTCTGCAATTCCCACCATTAGAAACATGCAGTCCTGCATGCATCATTCTCTGTGCAATTCGGCTTGCATGCAATTTTCATATTTATTATCTCTTTTACTGTATGTACAATATTTGTCCCTTTCTATGAATTTAACTGATCATAATGGCACACTGTCCAACAGGCACAACAAAAATACCAGGGTGTGAAAATGATATGCTCAAATATTTGCATATGAGGAAGCAAATCATAAACCTAGTATACAGTGTGCAACATTTCTGTTGCACTGTATTGTTGACATTCCGGCTATGACCTTGTGCCCTATATGTGTGGACTGACCATCATTGCCACTCTGCCTGAACAAACATTAATCATTGACCTTGATAACGGAGAAAGACACATTGCAGGATGTGATTTGGTACAGCAGGAAAGAAAACAGGAAATGAGCACTGCTACTTTTTTTTTCATCTCTACTTCACCTTTCCAGTGCCTGCCGATCCACTATTGGCTGCTAGTTACTATGGGTACAAGCAGACAGCTTCATTTTTCTTGGTGACTAGTGCATACCACATATGTGCATATAATGTACCTTGCAAAATGTACAGTTAGCTTCACCGTCAATGTAGAATGGGTGTTATGGTCGCATTTTTAAGGAGGTAGTCCTTGTATTGTTGTTAGGACAGACATTATATCCTAACGCTAAACAAGTGTGGATGAGACAATCACATTTCCTTCTGAAACAGTCAAACCTCAAAGAGGTAGCATTCTTTTATGTATCACGAACACTTCTGGCTCTTCGTGTATTGTTCGACAATAAAATATGACCACAAAGTCACTGCAGAAACTTGAAGCACTGGAAGTTGAAAGTGATATGAAAAAAAAACAAACAAAAAAAAACACACTGTTGTGGTGGCTTGATTCAAGCGGTCTTTCGAAATCCAGGAGGAACATGAGTTGTTACAGAGTCTGATGACATCATATATAACTTATGTTTCATTATTTCTCTCAAGAAGCAAGCAAACAGAAAAACAAGGACCAAAAACACTTGAAACACTTATGCTTCAAACATGAGATAGCCTTGATGAAGGACTGTACTCATAAAAACATTGTCGTTTATTTCAGAAGCTACCTCAGCTTCGCTCATCAACATCCCTCAAGAAACACATAAAAAAAAAAGCACTTACACATGCATTATTATGTTTCATTGCTTATGCCCAGTTTTGTTTCTTTGTCTTTATAGGCCCGTAGCATTAAGACTTCAGTCATCACAGCTATCAAAGTGGTCAAACTGGACTCCGGTAAGTCAGAAAAAATATTGTTTCATTTTTGGCTTTGCCTGTTTGCATTGTACTGATGTGTTAATTTGTACATATTTATTTGTATTGCTATGTTTAAAAAGTGCAAAGTACTTGTAAGGGTTTTTCAATAGCTGATGCAGATGGTGATATCTATGATCGAAGATGAGAGTGGCTGATGTAATGCAATCAGTGGCGTAAGTACTGGCAGTGCAGGGTGTGCAGCCAAACCAGACGGCAAAAACAATCACGGGTCAGACGGCAAAAACGATCGTGAGCCAGATAGCAAAAACGAATGAGGGCCAGATGGCAAAAACGATAACGGGCCAGGCGTCAAAAACGATCAGGGGCCAGACGGCAAAAACGAATGAGGGCCAGAGGGCAAAAACAAATGAGGGCCAGACGGCAAAAACAAATGAGGGCCAGACAGCAAAAACAAATTAGGGCCAGAAGGCAAAAACGAATTAGGGCCAGACGGCAAAAACAAATGAGGGCCAGACGGCAAAAACGAATTAGGGCCAGACGGCAAAAACGAATTAGGGCCAGAAGGCAAATATGAATTAGGGCCAGAAGGCAAATACGAATTAGGGCCAGATGGCAAAAACGAATGAGGGCCAGATGGCAAAAACGAATGAGGGCCAGACGGCAAAAACAAATGAGGGCCAGACGGCAAAAACAAATGAGGGCCAGACGGCAAAAACGAATGAGGGTCAGACGACAAAAACGAATGAGGGCCAGATGGCAAAAACGAATGAGGGTCAGACGACAAAAACGAATGAGGGCCAGACGGCAAAAACGAATGAGGGTCAGACGGCAAAAACGAATGAGGGTCAGACGGCAAAAACGAATGAGGGCCAGACGGCAAAAACGAATGAGGGCCAGAAGGCAAAAACGAATGAGGGCCAGACGGCAAAAATGAATGAGGGCCAGAAGGCAAAAACGAATGAGGGCCAGACGGCAAAAACGAATGAGGGCCAGAAGGCAAAAACGAATGAGGGCCAGACGGCAAAAACGAATGAGGGCCAGAGGGCAAAAACAAATGAGGGCCAGACGGCAAAAACAAATGAGGGCCAGACAGCAAAAACGAATTAGGAACCAGATGGCAAAAAGGAATTAGGGCCAGACGGCAAAAACAAATGAGGGCCAGACGGCAAAAACGAATTAGGGCCAGACGGCAAAAACGAATGAGGGCCAGACGGCAAAAACGAATAAGGGCCAGAAGACAAAAACGAAGGAGGGCCAAACGGCAAAAACGAATGAGGGCCAGACGGCAAATATGAATTAGGGTCAGACGGCAAAAACTAATGTGGGCCAGACGGCAAAAACGATCGCGGGCCAGACGGCAAAAACGAATGAGTCAGTGTGACACTCATTTTTATGTCCAGATCTATTAAGTTTCTTTGAAAAATATATATTAAAAATGCTATTCACACAAACTTGAATACACATCTGTTTTGATGAACATGTTTTTCATTTTTGAGTTCAAAAACATTTTTATATTTTTTGTGAGGGTTAAAAAAAAAATTGTCTCATTAAAAGCTGAAATTCTTGAAAGAAAAAAATTTTGGTATAATATTGTTTGGAATAATCTTTTATTATTATTTCTTAAAAAAAAATATGCAGTGAAACAATTTTATTTTCAAATATTATTAATATTTTGTTTAGGTCAAATGGAGTAACCCTAAGAAAACTTCTTGATATTAGTGACTAAAAAATTCATGATATTTGTAAAACATATTTTTACCCTGAAAAGGATTTCATTTTTATTTATTTTTTTAAATTAATGATTTTGTATACACTTCCATACATTCAGTGTGCATGGAAAGTATTTTAATTGATGGTTACACCACTTGACATTTTTTAAGTCATTAAATTTATTTATTTATTTATTTATTTTTGTGCTATAAAATTTTGAAACCAACATGGACACAAAGACTACATTTATATGAGCTTGACACATATTTTAAACTAGATTTTTTTTTAAAGATCTCATTTTTATGATCTTCGAAAACCATATTTGTCATCAACCATCCATCAATTTTCTATAGCCTCTTATAGGGCTGGGTAAAAATATGATTTTCCGATGCATCACGATCTTCGTTTGAACAATCTGGATATTGATTCTTAAATCCCAAGATCGATCTTTCACTCTGTGTGGAAACCCTCTTTAATGCAAGTAAACACTCACATGTGCAACCAAATCTCACGCTATGTGACTAAAAATGTCAGTGATTAGTCGCTGGCTAGTAACTGTTCAGATTTCACTCCCCAGTGATTGAGTAGTATAGAGAAGAAGTTATTAACACAGAGGTCCTTTCATTGCGCGTTGAGAGTAAAAGTTTGTTCTAACTCGTTCTGTGTGTACAAAGACGAGATCCACTGATCCGTATGTCATTGAATAATGTCTCTTTTTATACCCTTTCTGTTCTGGACAGTCAGTTGTTGATTAAAAATATCACACATGGATGCACTAAAGAAACCAAGCACAAGACATCTTCTCTAGTTATACAGCATATGCTTACAGGCAGATGCCGCTAGTCTTAAAGAGACAGTACCGATTAAGCATGTGTTCTACATATTAATGTGAATACTTGTAAATAGTACAACTTATGTAAGTAATCAATAAAATTGTTACAGAAATATGTCTGCAACATAGTATATGCAATTTCAAGATGCAATTTTAATTGAGGGAATAGACTGAATCTGAACATTTTTCAAAAGATAAATATGACCAATCTGATGAAAAACTAAATAAAAACTGGATAAAATAACATTTGTAAAATTTATATTTTCGAATTCTACCTAGAAGTGTTGCCTAGAAGGTTTCTTTATAATTAAGAGCATTAGCTGAGAGAGCATTTCTTTTATATGTAAGCAAATTGGACATTGTAACAGAAATGTACCAATATGAATCTATCGAGAATCGAATCGAGATCGGAATCGAATTGAATCGAGAGTTTCTGAATCAGAATTGAATCGGGAAGTCTGTATCAATACCCACCCTAGCCGCTTATCCTATGCAGAGTCGCGGGTCCTTATTTGTCAAAGACCCTTAAAATTCAGATAAGTATTGCAAACAGAATATAAATAAAATTGATCAAATTAAATAAACATTACCATTTTACTCTATAATTATCGGGTTATTGGCTAAATGGCCACATATGATTCAACTAATCAAATTAGCTGATATATCGGCCTAGTGTAAAGTCTGTAGTCTGTTACATAGGCTCTTTTCAGCCTTCTGTTTTGGGCTTCCTAAAGACTTTTGCATCAACACATTGTCACATATTCTATTATATACATTTTGCTATACACTGGAAAAAAAATGACAATTAAGATTTACTTAAACTTTTGCAAGTTTTTGCACACAGTTTTTCTAAGTAAACTTTAATGGTATTAAATTAAGAAATTCTACTTAACTTAATGGCATAGCATTGATTAAAGTGAGTAAATGTAACTTAAACATTTCAGTTAATACAGAAACTTTTACTTACAAATCTGATGTACATAAATAATCTTGGTAAAATTTAAAGGAACATTTTATATGAACATTTCACATTTGGAACTTTCATGTTTAATTATGTACCACATGGCATACAGAAGCCTTTCACAGGGAAGATTATTGCATGCTGTGTGGTCTATTAGACAACATCACCTTGCATTACTTGCAATAAAAAACAAGATACAGAACTGCAATTGCAGACCTCAACACAAAACACGATGACCGTAACAATCAACAGATACTTTCTTTGATCGTGAACGGTTAATTTTGAGTAGAAAATTAACTTCAGACTTCACAAAACAAAATCAGCAATAAAAACGGTGTTAATAGACTTGCAAACATTGAAACCATGCAAGCTCATTAGTTATTCAAGCCCAGTGCATGCTGGGAACACCATCTTTGAAAAGTTTAGTAAAATGTACTTATTTTATTACATTTCAGCTCAATCTCTTAATCCTGGTAAATCCAAAAAAGTTGAAAAAATGCTATTATATTGATAACAGAGCAGAATCCTATAGCCCAGATAACAGACAAGGTTTACGCTCTGTGTCTTTCTCCATCAGGTGATGATATATCAAGCATTCAACATGAGATAACCATGATGAAGGACTGCACTCACAAAAACATTGTCACTTATTTCGGCAGCTACCTCAGGTTAGCTCATTAACATCCCTCAAGAAATAAATAAACAGACAAACAAGATAAAAAAAAACTGTTTGTATTAAATAGTAGCATGCTGAAGTGAATCTAACAATGAAGCTTATCCATGTTCCACAGAAATAACAAGTTATGGATCTGCATGGAATTCTGTGGAGGAGGATCATTGCAGGACATTTACCATGGTACAGTTCTCTGTATCTTCACTTCACTACTTAATTTGGCCAGTTCAAATGTGCATTTATGACAGTTCATTTAGCAGATACAAGCAGATAAATAATATTATTTACATGGCTATCTGGAATACTTGATTCTAATAGGTCAAATACAGTATACATATAGCTGTACTAGTTTATACACTGAAAACCCTAATAAGTTGACCGTACTCAGTTTATTGAGTAAACTTGTTCCCTCAATTGAATTGAGTAATGGCCTCTCCAAAACATGTGTACTTAAAGGAATAGTTCACCCAAAACTGAAAATTTGCTGATAATTTACTCACTCTCAGGCCATCCAAGATGCATCTGAGTTTCTTTCTTCATCAAAACAGAATTTAAGATTTTCAGGATTTCATTTCAGGCCTCCTCCTCTAAACAATGCAAGTGAATGTCCTCTTTTTTTTGACGGCCCTAAATGCATATTTAGGGTGCATCAAAATAATCCACACGACTCCAGTCGACAAATAAAGTTCTTCTGAATGCAAACGATTGATTTTTTTTAGAAACAAAACAATACTTATTTAATTTTTAACTACAAATGTTCGCTTCCATACATCTCTGTGACTCGCGCTCATAAGAGGGATGACGTAAGCTTGTCGGTAAGGTCACGTGTCACGTGGAGGAGGAGGCAGGAAGCGTGTCATTGTTTACAAGAGGAGCAGCGCTGTACAGAAGTTTAATTGTCTTTGCTGTAGATTTGTATTGTTCAAAATGGTAATTTGGTGTGTGTATCCTGGATGCTTCAACTTTCAGAAACCCCAGAGAAAATGCACGGTGGGAAAAATATAAACTTTTCATTGATTGCTCATACATGAACGTGAGCGTTTGAAGCTCTGGCTTATCGCGCTGAACCTGGATATCAGTACACCCCTGCATTCTCTCAAATATTGGACGGTGTGCAGTGAACATTTTACCCCTGAGGATTTCAGACCATTGAAAGAAACAAAGGGTCGATTTCTGAATTCTTCGACTGTGCCCGTGCTGTTCTGCACCTCCCTCAGCGCTCCGCTCCTCATCACCCAATTTCTAATTCACCACACCTGCACTCAATTCAATCGCTCATTACTGCCTGCACAAAAGTTTGTGAAGCTTCTCTTCTGTGTGATATACCTGTATCATTGATCTCACTGTGTAAATCCTGTGAATCTCAGTAAACGCTCTTGCACTTGGTTTCACTAACTATAACGTGTGTGGCTTGAATTCCTGACAGTCATATATAGCCTATATATTTCTGCTAAAGAAAAAGTACTAGTAGATATCGCAATGGCATTGCTCTGAAATAAAGGATGGTTATTTACTGCAGGAATGTTTTTTTGATTATTATTTGGAAATGATTTTTTATTTTATTTTATATTGTGTGAATATTCTTTCTTTTGTGTGTGTGAGTGTGTGTATCTGTGTGTTTGAAATTGTTTTGGACTGTTTTGGTTTGTGAACGGCGCTTGGTCTGTGGTCTGTGCAAGTTCCTCTTGTAAACAATGAAGCTCTTCCTGCCTCCTCCTCCACGTGACGCGTAACCTTACCAACAAGCTTACATCATCTCTCTCGTGAGCGCACATCACAGAGATGTACGGAAGCGAACATTTGTAGTTAAAAAAGTATATAAGTATTGTTTTGTTTCTGAAAATAATCAATCGTTTGCGTTCAGAAGAACTTTATTTGTCGACTGGAGTCGTGTGGATTATTTTGATGCACCCTAAATATGCATTTTGGACCGTCAAAAAAATGGAGGACATTCACTTGCATTGTTTAAAGGAGGAGGCCTGAAATGAAATCCTAAAAGTCTTAAATTCTGTTTTGATGAAGAAAGAAACTCAGATACATCTTGGATGGCCTGAGGATGAATAAATTATCAGCAAATTTTCATTTTTGGGTGAACTATTCCTTTAAGTTCATTTAACTAGGTAATCGTATATAATGTACTTAACTATTTAAGTTAACGTAACTAGATGCAAGTAGACTTAAGTCAAATGCTACTTAAATGTTGATGTTTCTACTTAATAATTGTAATTGAATGGAGTCAAATTTAGATCATACAATAACACATCAAATTAAGAAGATTATAACTGATTCTAGGTCAGTCATAAAATAAACTTAATTCGCCACAGAAATGAATAGACACCTGTACATCAGTTGTACATGCACAAGAAGAAGTGAGATGGTGTTAAAAGGGTCCAACTTGACCAAAGGGGACACAGATCACCATTTTCAACAAAACAACATAAATAATACTACAAAAGAGCCACTACCTCTATGAAAACAACTATTTAAATGCCCCCATATGTTCCCTTTGACCAGGGAAACATAATTAAATAATTCAGGTGCAATGCATTATGGGTATTCCCATTAGCCTTAACTGTGTACTCAATAGTTTGAGTTATTAACACTTAAAATCTTAAGTCTATTGATTTAAAAAAAAAAAAAAAAAAAAAAGTTCAAGTAACATAGATATTTGAGTTATGAGCCAAAAACTTGACATTTCAGTAATGCAGGCATTCTTATATGTTGTTTCTGAATTCCTGTCAAGCTGTTTACTTTAGTTTTTGTGGTTATTAATATTGCCTGAAAGAGGATTATGTTCATATGGTATTTTGTTGCTCTGAATGAGGTCATTGTGTTTCCGCAGTCACTGGTCCTCTGAAAGAGAGACAGATAGCCTATGTGTGCAGAGAGACACTTCAGGTGAGGACACATGTTATCTTTACATCCTTACACAAAGTCTTTTACCATCAAGGTTCATGGGCCAGTATGAAGGCTGCAACATAAGTTTTTTTTTGTTTGTTTTTGTACTATCCAAGTCATTTTTGGTTTTGATTTTAATAATGCCTCAGGATTAGGTTGTATTTTGTCTTTTTTAAGGCTTTTCACACTTCGTTAACCCTTGGATTTTGGAATAGTTCACCCAACAATGAAGATTCTGTCATCATTTATGTACCCTCATGTTGTTCCAAACCTGTATTACTTTCTTCTATGTAACATAAAATGAGACATTTTGTAGACACTATTGGTTGCTGTTTTTCATGCAATTATGTTAAATGGGTGGAGTTTCAAAAAGAGTGTTGATAAGAGTTCATGAGAGAAGTAGCAATGTCCAATTCATGAACTTGGTCCATTTGACAAAACCATTCTGAATGATTTTTCATGAATCGGGCTGACCCAGTCCTCACGTTTAACTCAATGACTTAGTTATCCGGTCTGAGCAGTTTTCATGTTTACAGCTCATTGAAGGAAAGATCAACAGTGAACAATGACTTAAATATCGGTCTGTGTCTCAGATATATTGTATGGCTCTGCTCAAATTAATTGTATGGCTTTAGAAGGCTTGAAAGAGAGCGCACAAGATGTATGGACTACTTTTATGATACTACTATGGTGCTTTTGTGTCCTTTTTGAAGCTTGAATGCTCCTGACCCAATTTAAGGCCCTGATATACTTCCAGAGAAGTTTTTCGTTGTTTGTTCAGGAGTAAAAAGCTGAGCAATGGTATAATGTTTGTGAACATTCAGGCACACGGCACACCGCTGTGGGAGGCATCTAGAAGTACATTTAAATGTGAGGATGCTCAGGAACACCTTAACGAGTGTGACATTAAAATGTGTTATCAATTACTTTATGCCTCATTCCATGTGTAGAATTCACACTAGATCAGTAAAAGATGTCTTTTTAACCACTAAATGATGATTTAAAGTGCTGAAATATACAGTTGAAGTCAGAAGTTTACATACACCATAGCCAAATACATTTAAACTCAGTTTTTCACAATTCCTGACATTTAATTGTAGAAAACATTCCCTGTCTTAGGTCAGTTAGGATCACTACTTTATTTTAAGAATGTGAAATGTCAGAATAATAGTAGAGAGAATTATTTATTTTAGCTTTTATTTCTTTCATCACATTCCCAGTGAGCCAGAAGTTTACATACACTTTGTTAGTATTTGTTAGCATTGCCTTTAAATTGTTTAACTTGGGTCAAACGTTTTGGGTAGCCTTCCACAAGATTCTCACAATAAGTTGCTGGAATTTTGTCCCATTCCTCCAGACAGAACTGGTGTAACTGAGTCAGGTTTGTAGGCCTCTTTGGTCGCACACGCTTTTTCAGTTCTGCCCACAAATTTTCTATTGGATTAAGGTCAGGGCTTTGTGATGACCACTCCAATATCTTGACTTTGCTGTCCTTACGCCATTTTACCACAACTTTGGAGGTATGCTTGGGGTCACTGTCTATTTGGAAGACCCATTTGCGAACAAGCTTTAACTTCCTGGCTGATGTCTTGAGATGTTGCTTCAATATATCCATATAATTTTCCTTCCTCATGATGCCATCTGTTTTATGAAGTACACCAGTCCCTGCTGCAGCAAAGCACCCCACAACATGATGCTGCCACCCCCATGCTTCATGGTTGGGATGATATTCTTCGGCTTGCAAGCCTCACCTTTTTTCCTCCAAATATAACAA
This sequence comes from Myxocyprinus asiaticus, assembly GCF_019703515.2. Lineage (NCBI taxonomy): Eukaryota > Metazoa > Chordata > Actinopteri > Cypriniformes > Catostomidae > Myxocyprinus > Myxocyprinus asiaticus. The sequence goes on along the minus strand of NC_059381.1, from coordinate 30,621,060 downwards.
TGGTCATTATGGCCAAACAGTTACATTTTGTTTCATTAGACCAGAGGACATTTCTCCAAAAAGTAAGATATTTGTCCCTATGTGCACTTGCAAACTGTAGTCCGGCTTTTTTATGACAGTTTTGGAGCAGTGGCTTCTTCCTTGCTGAGCAGCCTTTCAGGTTATGTTGATAAAGGACTCGTTTTACTGTGGATATAGATCCTTGTCTACCTGTTTCCTCCAGCATCTTCACAAGGTCCTTTGCTGTTGTTCTGGGATTGATTAGCACTTTTCGCACCAAACTATGTTCATCTCTAGGAGACAGAATGCATCTCCTTCCTGAGCAGTATGTTGGCTGCGTGGTCCTATGGTGTTTATACTTGTGTACTATAGATTGTACAGATGAATGTGGTACCTTTAGGCGTTTGGAAATTGCTCCCAAGTATGAGCCTTACTTGTGGAGGTCCACACATTTTTTTTTTCTGAGGTCTTGGCTGATTTCTTTTGATTTTCCCATGATGTCAAGCAAAGAGGCACTGAGTTTGAAGGTAGGCCTTAAAATACATCCACAGGTACACCTCCAATTCAGTACACCTCCTATCAGAAGCTAATTGTCTAAAGGCTTGACATAATTTTCTGGAATTTTCCAAGCTGCTTAAAGGCACAGTTAACTTAGTGTATGTAAACTTCTGACCCACTGGAACTGTGATATAGTCAATTAAAAGTGAAAAAATCTGTCTGTAAACAATTGTTGGAAAAATTATTTGTGTCATGCACAAAGTATATGTCCTAAACGACTTGCCAAAACTATAGTTTGCTTATATTAAATCTGTGGAGTGGTTAAAAAATGAGGTTTAATGACTTAAACCTAAGTGTATGTAAACTTCTGACTTGAACTGTATATGCAATATAAAATGCACAATTTGTCTGTGTTTACATTCTGAATTCTTGATGCTAATGCGCTAACACACTATACATGGCCATAATATGCACAGAAAACACTCTGTTATTGTAATTTATGATGACACAAATACTACTGCAAAGACTGGAGTATAAAAGAGTGTTAATGGAAATAATACAGACAAAAGAATGATAATAGGCATACGCTTTCAGCTACAGATGGCATATGAGTGAGGCAGCATCTAAAACAAAAGAGTGAATGAGTGCTTAAGAGTATTTGAGTAGATCTGATTCCTTTTCTTGAATAATAAAAAAAAAAAAAAATGCATGGCATGTTCTTGGAAAATGTCTCTACAAGAGCAATCGATGTAGGTCAATTTGCACCATCTCGCTAATAACTGCTCTCTGGTGTGTTCATGTTAACTGATCTTGACTGACTGAATGGTGTGAATGGGGAATTAGCTACCAGCCTCAACGTAGGTGGAGCTCCAGGTCACATCTACTGATGATGTGGACCAATGGCTGTAAGAAATTGTTACAGTTTTGTTAAAAATTTGCCCTGGCAAGCTGTTACGAACGACCGAAATGAAAGCTAAAATACCTTCTTTTTGGACAGATTTAGTTCTTAATGATGTCACACCTGTTCTTTCTTTGATTTTGTATGAAGTGTATTGGGGCATTTATTGTTGTTAATTTCATGGAAAACAGCTACCAGCACAGTCTTCAGAATTTCTACTTTTATGCTCCACTGAAGAAAGTAATTCACACAGGTTTTGCATGACACAAGGGTGATTTTGCACTCCTCGTTAAGGCCACATTTAACCCTTTTTAACCCCAACTGTATACAATGGTAAGTTTCTAACCTTGGGTTGAATATATGTTTATAAAGTTTGTTGTAGTGCCAACCCTGAATTGCAGTGACATGTGTACAATGTGTAATGATTGCCTCATTAAATATGCATGCACATAAACATTTACACATGATGTTCATTTTCAGCGTCTGAGGGTAAACAGTAAAATATGTTGCACAGTGCCAGGCACACACGTTAACTGGAGTGATAAATGCATCCTATATTTATCCAATCAATGTTATTAACCTCGGAAATATGCAAGTATGAACAGTATCATGTAATTGATGTAATTACAAATATACAAAGTGAAATCTCAGATGACCCTGTTTAACAATTTCAAGTGTGAAAAGCCCATTTATGTGGTGTTGTTAGTCTTTATCTTTACAGCTGTTGTTTTCTGTTTGTTTACAGGGATTGCATCATCTCCATCAGGCGGGAAAAATGCATAGAGACATAAAAGTAACCTTACAAATCAGTACATCATTAAACCATTATTGTCAGGGATCAAAACAATCATGGAAAACCTGGAAATAACAAAGAATTTTACAATGGGGTTTTCAAGGCCTGGAAGAGTTAGGAAAGTAAATGAACAAAATGTCATGGAAATGACTATAATGAGTTTTTATATCTATGGAGAGTCCTCATAAGTATAGCCGCACGTGTGTGTGTGTGTGTGTGTGTGTGCAATGATAGCCCAGCTCTGATAGTGTGGATGTGCTCATTGTGTCATTCTTTGTTGTCCACAGGGTGCCAACATTCTTGTGACAGAGCGGGGAGACGTCAAACTAGGTCAGTCTGGGTTTACCCCTGTCTCAGCCCCACACATGTAAACACACAAATGCATATATTAACTAATACTCCTTAAATCTTATTTTCCCTTTTGTCTACCCTCTGTCTGTCAGCGGATTTTGGAGTGGCAGCGGAGATCAACGCATCTGTTGCCAAGAGAAAGTCTTTCATTGGAACGCCATACTGGTGAGTGTCCTTAAACAAGCTGTCACTCAAAAACACAGGGAATAATTTATTTCAGTTCTTTAAAAAAAAAAAGTCAGCTCAGATGTCTGGCATAATAACAGAAGAAATTATGTTAAAAAGATAGTTCTCTTTTTGGGTGAAGTATCTTTTTAATGACCATATCTTTCTCTCAGGATGGCACCAGAAGTTGCAGCAGTGGAAAGGAAGGGGGGCTATAACCAGCTATGTGATATCTGGGCAGTGGGCATCACAGCCATCGAACTAGCAGAGCTGCAACCACCTATGTTTGACCTGCACCCAATGAGGTGTGAACACTTACACACACACATACATTAAACACACATTTAGACTAGGGCTGTGCTGATACAATCAAAAATCAATATATCACTTTTTCTCACAATATTACAAAGATACTTTAGATCCTTGTCTTTGTTTATTCATGTATGTGTGCATTGATATAATTTCCAACTGAGAAATGAATGAATCAAGCTGTCTAAATAAGCACAAACCTTTAAACTGGCGCTTTTCAATGTGGTCAGAGTCACTTCTGACATGCCATACTGACAAAAGTGAAGCAATCGCTTGAGATATATCCCACAGATTCAATCTCTTGTACAGACACGCTGGGTCTCTCTTGCACGTTTGCTGCAGTTTCAATCGTGATCCAAGTATGACATTGTGGCATAGTGTATATACAATATACTCTCACCTAGCACTTTATTAGGAACACCTGTTCATCTACGTATTCATGTGATTATCTAATCTGCCAATCATGTGGCAGCAGTGCAATGCATAAAATCATTCAGATACGGGTCAGGAGCTTCAGTTAATGTTCACATCAACCATCAGAATGGGGAAAGAATGTGATCTCAGTGATTTCGACCATGGCATGATTGTTGGTGCCAGACGGGCTGGTTTGAGTATTTCTGTAACTGCTGATCTCCTGGGATTTTCACACACAACAGTCTCTAGAGTTGACTCAGAGTGATGCCAAAAACAAAAAACATCCTGTGAGCAGCAGTTCTATGAACGAAAACGCCTTGCTGATGAGAGAGGTCAACGGAGAATGGTCAGAATGGTTTGAGCTGACAGAAAGGCTACGGTAACTCTGATAACTGCTCTGAACAATTGTGGTGAGCAGAATAGCATCTTAGTATGCACAACACGTCGAACCTTAAGGCAGATGAGCTACAACAGCAGAAGACCACATCGGGCACTTTATTAGGACCATAATGTTCCTAATGAAGTGCTTGGTGAGTGTATGTTTATCGTACCATGAGGTTGTTGGTGATACAGTTAGCCCTAATTTAGACCCTTGCAAAATATTCAAACCTTTTGGCACCCCCAATGTACATTCAGTACTGTTAGTTGTTTTCACAAGCTTCAAAGGGTTTGTGATATAACCTCACCTAGCCTTACACATATGCTGTGTCCGAAAGCTGATAAATGCTGCCTTCTCAATAGACTGATCTCACTGTTAATTTGGCAACAGTAGTTCAAAAGTTCTTCAGGTGAAAATGGCGTGCTTACCGAAAATTGAATCACGTAAAAGCATAAGAGATTTATCGGGTACGTAAGAGCTATAGTTATAAATTGTCCATAGACTGCTGCCAAAAGAGAGTATTTTTTTAACCCTAACCCTAATCTAACCCTTACCCAAACCCCAACCCTAAACCTAACCGTCAGTGCACTTCAAATTTCAATCACATTTCAATGTCCAAACAAGGGAATTTCAAAGGAATAGTTCCCCCAGACATGAAAATGCTCTCATCATTTACTCACCCTCATGTCATCCCAGATATGTATGACTTTATTTCTGCTGCAGAACACAAACAAAGATTTTTGAAGAATATTTCAGCTCTGTAGGTTCATATAATGCAAGTGGATGATGACCAAAATTTAGAAGCTCCAAAAAGCACATAAAGGCAGCATAAAAGTAATCCATAAGACTCCAGTTGTTTAATCTATGTCTTCTGAAGCGATTAAGTCGGACATCAGCAGTCTCCATGGCGATCATGATTTTTAAGCTTGATTACACTTCCTAGCGCCATCTAGCACTCTGCGATTGCGTCACATGCTAGGAAGTTTAATCAAGCTTGAAATCATGATCCTGCCTAGAGACTGCAATGGCAAGATGTACAGTGAAAAATGAGTTATATATTGTCTGTTCTCACCCAAAGCCTTCGCTTCAGAAGATATGGATTTAACCACTGGAGTCTTATAGATTGCTTTTATGCTAACTTTGTGTGCTTTTTTTGAGCTTTAAAGTTTTGGCCATCATTCACTTGCATTGTATGGACCTATCAACCACAAAACTTTGCGATGCAGTTTGCGAATGTTCGTTGGAACTATGGTTTCGGGAAACATCAAATCGTTGAACTATTTTAGTAACGATTGAACTTCCGACCATAGTTGACTAACGATGCTTTTGGGAAATGCACCCTTTGTTGACGGGGCTCAAAAACAACAGTGTAAATGTAAAATGGGCCAAGACTAAAGTTGACCAAAAAGAGAGACAAATTTTGGTGTTTGGAAATATGTAAAATGTTATTTCTCATGTCATTCATAAGTTTTAAAAGCCTTGAAGGAAATCTTATATCCATATTTTATTATATAATTTCAGGTTAAATATAAATAAATGAATTCTTTTTTTTCTTTCTTTTTTTTTATATCCCCTTTTTCTCCCAATTTGGAATGCCCAATTCCCACTACTTAGTAGGTCCTCGTGGTGGTGCAGTTACTCACCTAATCTGGGTGGCGGAGGACAAGTCTCAGTTGCCTCTGCTTCTGAGACCGTCAATCCGCGTGTCTTATCATGTGGCTCGCTGTGCATGACACCGCGGAGACTCACAGTATGTGGAGGCTCGTGCTATTCTCCGCGATCCACGCACAACTTACCATGTGCCCCATTGAGAGCGAGAACCACTAATCGCGACCACGAGGAGGTTACCCCATGTGACTCTACCCTCCCTAGCAACCGGGCCAATTTGGTTGCTTAGGAGACCTGGCTGGAGTCACTCAGCAGCACACCCTGGATTCGAACTCGTGGCTACAGGGGTGGTAGTCAGCGTCAATACTCGCTGAGCTACCCAGGCCCCCAATAAATGAATTCTTAAGGTGCATGAAGCACATGAAGTATGACAATTTGTATGACAATTAATCGTCATCATCGTGAAAGCCCTAAAACCATGGCCGGGTCTAAGGGGGGGCTGGGGGAGCATTGCAACCACTGAATCATGCTTACCATTATATATCTGAACACAATTACTTCCTGGTTTCCATGGGGTCAGAATCCGTGTCTCTGAAGCTGCTTGCGCGACGTGCTATCAGTAGCGCTATAGGTAAAGCTGATCACATTTGAACTGATGCAAAAATGTCTGGTGGGGGATGGTGCTTGTCAGTTATTTGGCAGAATGGGGTTGATTTCAGGGTACATGAACATTCAGATGTCGATATCCCATGTGATCATGCTGCTCTCAGATGGGAAAGCAGCAACAAGGCACATCTGAGTCCAATATTTGCATTTTTACACAAAAAAAAAAAAGATAAAAATACTCAGTACGATTTTTTTCCCCCCACTCTGGAGTGGTATAAAGCAGCAAATTAGCTAATAAATATTTTATTCAGCCTTTTAGTGTTTCAACTTATGACTCAATTTCTTCTGAGTAATAAGCATTGTAGTCACTGAACATTTGCTTGGTTACAGTATCTATAAAGCTCATACAAATGCTTCCTCTCATAAGCTTCATACAAAAAAACGCTGTCTGTTTAGTCATTGACTGACTATGCAGCGAAGAAGCAAGGCTTTGCAGAGACAGTTTTGGTTGAAAGGTCAGAATGAGATATGGCTGTTGTGTGGGTCGTGTCTCAGCTGTGGAGAACAAACATGATTTTATTGTTTTCTTTCAGAGCTTTGATGTTGATGTCAAAGAGCAGTTTCCAGCCTCCCAAACTGAAGGACAAGAACAAATGGTAACTCTTGTCCATTATAGCTGTCGATTTTCCTTTTAAGTTACCGAACACAATGAGAGCAATTTTTTTCTTTTGTAAATTTAGGTCCACAGAGTTCCACAATTTCATCAAAATGGCGCTCACTAAGAACCCTCGCAAGAGGCCAACGGCAGAAAAACTCTTACAGGTGCGTGTTAACCAAAGAGCAATATCTCCTTATCTTTGTTTTTGTTTAGTGATTTATCTGAGCTGTTTAGTGATTTATCTTACCTTATAAGCAGTCATGAGTCATGATTTCAATTTTGTAGGCCAGTCTGGAAGCCATGAGTTCCTTTTGCATTTTCCAAAGGCTTGTGTGTGTAAGATATGAGTAAAATGAAGTCTCTGGTCATAATTACTTGAAGAGACTTTCACATTTTGTTCTGCAACATAAATAATGACTACAACAATAAGGATGTGCATTTATGTGCTTGACCAGACAGACCATAGCAGTCCTTATGTAACAACTTGTTAGCAACTTACATTTTAAAAGCACACAATGGCTTCAAAATGTACACTTGAGGTACATGTGTGTACTTTATGCTGTAGAACAAAACGTGAAAGTCTTTTTAAGTAATGTTAACCATAGACCATTTGACTCAATTATTGGAAAAAAACCCACTATTGTAAAAAACTGGAAATTCCCGGGGGAACACATGGCTCAGAAATACTAATTTCCTCCCGGGTTTTAGGGCAAAAAATCAAACAGCTCAATTAGAAAGATGTCTCTATCTTGTGAGCTCTCTGACCACTGGTCTCTCTGTTTTTGCAGCATGCTTTTGTAACACAGCTCCTCACCCGTAATCTGGTTATAGAGCTGCTGGATACAGTCAATAACCCGGAGCTGCAGCAGACACTCACTATGGATGAGAGTGACCTGGAGGTGAATAGAAACCAATAGTGTACTTCTGTGTATTGAAGATTGAAGTAATTACTAAAAATGATACATAGTTAGGCTGGGCGATATATTGAGAATGCACAATTGATTTTAATGCACTTTTTATGGTATGACAGAGTTATAAACTATAAATGTTTTAATACTTTGGTAGCAAACATGGCATTAAAGTTGGCCAATTTGATTTGTGCGAATCAGTTTGTTGGTTATTACAAAGTTTCAGTACAATATACAGTATATATAGGTAAATATTCTTACTACTTATTATTATATTGCATACTGTAGCCTAACACTTTACGAAAAGGTTCCACTCATTAACGTTATTTAATGCATTAGGTATCATGCACTAACAACGAACAATATATTTTTACAGCATTTATTAATCTTTGGTAATTTTAATTAATAAAAATACAATTGTTCATTGTTATTTCATGTTAGTTCAAGGGATAGTTCACCCCAAAATAAAAATGTTCTCATCATTTACTCACTCTCATGCCATCCCAGATTTTTAGAAGAATATTTCAGCTCTGTTGGTCCATACAATGCAAGTGAATGGTGACTAGAACTACAAAAGCTCCAAAAAGAAGACTATGTCAGCCAGAACTTTGAAGGTCCAGAAATCACATAAAGGCAGCATAAAAGTAATCCATAAGACTCTAGTGGTTTAATCCATGTCTTCAGAAGCGATATGATAGGTGTGGGTGAGAAACAGATCAATATTTATGTCCGTTTTTACTATAAATTCTCCTCCCTGCCCAGTAGGTGGCATTATGCACAAAGAATGTGAATTGCCAAAAACAAAAGGAGAATGTGAAATTGAAAGTGGAGATTTTTTGGAAAAATAGCTTAAATATAGCTCTGCGTCTCAACCACACCCATTATATAACTTCTGAAGACATGGATTTAACCTCTGGAGTCTTATGGATTACTTTTATGCTGCCTTTATATGCTTTTTGGATCTTCAAAGTTCTGGCCACCATTCACTTGCATTGTGTGGACCAGCAGATGAAATGCACATCTGGGATGGCATGAGGTTGAGTAAATGATGAGAGAATTTTCATTTTTGGGTGAACTATCCCTTTCATAGTGCATTAACGAATGTTAACATATACAATTTGTTTATTTTAAAAATGTATTACTATATGCCACAACATTAACACCACCTGTCTAATATTGTGTAGGTCCCCCTCGTGCCGCCAAAACAGCGCCAACCCGCATCTGAAAATAGCATTCTGAGATTATATTCTTCTCACCACAATTGTACAGTGTAGTTATCTGAGTTACCGCAGACTTTGTCAGTTCGAACCAGTCTGGTTCTATTTGGTTCTATGCTATTCTGAGATGCAGGTTGGCACTGTTTTGGCAGCACGAGGGGGACCTACACAATACTAGGCAGGTGGTTTTAATGTTGTGGCTGATCGGTGTATGTTAAAATTAACATTAACCAAGATTAATAAATGATGTGAAATTATTGTTCATTGTTAGTTCATGTTAACTAATTTTAACAAATGAAACCTTATTATAAAGTGTTACCGTGCATACAAATGAAAATAAGGACTAAATATCATGAAAAAGTGTAGAAAACATGCTTTTATTTTTTTAAAGTTGATTTTTACTGTATTTTACTTTTCGCATTAATTGTTTTGAATCAACTTGGCAACAATGGCGGTTGAAATTATGGTTCACCCTCCTGAGCTATTTCAGAGCAAATCCATTACCAAGAGGCTGAAAAAAAAAAATCTCATTAGTTCACAGGACTGTTTGTTCACTGTAATGTTTTAATGTGATTATATGTCTGTGTGTGTGTGTTCACAGATGTGCAGTGTTCTACCTGATAAGATTCATTCTCTAGTCAAACACTTGCCTGTACAGAGAACTCTGTCTGAAGAGCAATGTGAGTGCTGTTAATACTCTAATGGACAGTCAAAAGATTAATCTGTAGTGATTTTCAGTTTTAAGGTTTGAAGAAATATCCAAACCATGTTCCTAATCAGCCATTGTATCAAACAAATCAAACAAATTGCAGCAACATGCAATTTGTTTGTCTGCACTGAATGCGATAATGTTGTGCGATTCACAAGCAGAGACAGTCAGAACATATTTGATGTTTAATGTACAGTCATGAGGAGCAGGATTTTGGAAACCAAGCGATCGACAGAATGTCCTGTTGCTCATCACTTGTCGCGGCCTCAGCTGGTGTGGACAAAAACTCTGATTAACATGGATGATATACCTTTTATCATGTGTCACTTTATCGCATAGCGTCTGGTTAGGACACAGTGTTAGAAATAAAGAGTTCTATGTAAACACCCTCTTTACATGTTAAATGAGTAACAGTACTTACAGGCTGCGGGTTTGATTTTGCGTCTAATAAGGGTTGTTAATCATTCAATAACAGCTTTTTTCACAGCCTGCATTATATCAAATCAAATCAAATCAAATCAAATCAAATCACCTTTATTGTCACACAGCCATATACACAATTCTTGGGTGCAGTATCAATTTACAATAAACATCAGATTAACACAACACAATTTAAAGTCTAATATACACATACAACATCCAAGACAAAAAACATAAGAATTGTAAACAAAACAAACAAAACACTACCATGTTGTGTCGGAGCTCGCAACGCAGCAGCCATACTCGGCGCCATCTTGAGTCTTTTTGTCAGATTCACAAAACAATTCACAAGCGATGTCTAATTTTTTAATAAGCTGATCTTTGGTAGTTATCAGCATATTGCTATGCATATAACACACTCATTAATGTGTAAATGTGGGCTGTCATGAAGTCACCAAACAAGATGTTTTTCACTCAAAAACTATTCCCTTAAGTTCCAATTAGGGCTGTCAATTGATTAATATATATATATATATATATATATATATATATATATATATATATATATATATATATATTAATTCTAAATTTAATTCAAATAATTTAAATGCATCTCATTATTGTGGCAGACAAGTAAAGCATTAATAAGATGATACAAATTGTGGCTTCAAAAGGAAATAAATAGTTTATTTCCATATTATTGAACATAAGCCTTTTATTGACCTATTCTATTGGTCCACAGTAATCCATTTTGCAATTAAATTTGTCAGTATGTGCAAGATACAGTAGATTTATCATAAGGGCCTTTCCAAAGACACAATGTACATACAGTGGCAATAAAAAGTATGTGAACCCTTTGGAATTAGCTGGTTTTCTGCATTAATTGCTCATAAAATGTAAGCTCATCTTCATTAAAGTCAGTATAGACAAACACAATGTGCTTAAGCTAACAACACACAAACAATTATAACCATTCATGCCTTTATTGAACACATCCCATTAAACATTAACAGTGCTTTGAAAAATTAAATTAATCCCTAGGCTAAAGAAAAGAAAGAAAAAAAAAGAAAAAAGCTAATTAGAGTAAGGATTTGGCAAACCTGGCATCCTATTAAAGGATTAGTTCACCCAAAAATGAGAATTCTCTCATGACTGACTCACTTTTAAGCCATCCCAGATGTGTATGTCTTTCCTGCTTCAGCAAAACCGAAATTAAGATTTTATTAGCACATTGCAGCTCTGTATGTCCATACAATGCAAGTGAATGGGTGCCATCAGGCTGTTGGCTGTTTGATGGTCGAAAAGGCATATTTAGGCAGCATAAAAGTAATCCACAAGACTCCAGTTGATCAGTTAATGTCTTCTGAAGCAAATCAATAGGTTTGTAAAAAATAAATCGATAATTAAAACTTTATTAACTTTTAAAAAACACTTCCAACGATTTAAAGTTAAAAACGTTTTAATTATCGATTTATTTTTTACAAACCTATCGTTTTGCTTCAAAAGACATTAATTGATCGACTGGAGTCATGTGGATTACTTTTATGCTGTCTAAATATGCCTTTTGGACCATCAAACAGCCAGCAGCCTGATGGCACCCATTCACTTTCATTGTATGGACATACAGAGCTGAAATGTGCTTAAAAAGTCTTCATTTTGGTTCTTCTGAAGAAGGAAAGACATACACATGGGATGGCTTAAAGGTGAGTAAATCATGAGAGAATTATCATTTTTGGGTGAACAAATCCTTTAATGAAATGATATTGTAGATGTGGGCTAGAGCTACTTTGACTTATAAAAAGCACTCAAACATTATGCGTTTGCTATTCGCAATAAGCATCTGCTGACGTGGACCATGCCTCGCAAACAAAGAGATTTCAGAAGACCTACGATCAAGAATTGTTGCTTTACACATAGTTGAAAAGAGTTACAAAGTTATTTTGAAGAGCTTAGATATTCATCTGTCCACAGATAGACATATTTTCTATAAATGGAGACGATTTATTATTGTGGCTACTCTCCCTAGAAGTGGCCGTTCAGCCAAGATGACTCAAAGGGCACACCTCAGAATGCTCGGTGAGGTAAAAAAGAACCTTAGAGTGACAGCTAAAGACTTTAAGGAATCATTGGAACTGGTTAACATCTCTGTTCATGAGTCTACTATATGGAAAACATTAAACAGGTATGGTGTCCATGTCAGGACACCACGAAGGAAGCCTATGCTTTCCAACAAAAACATTGCTGCATGCCTGAAATTTGCCAAAGACCACCTTGACACTCCACAACACTACTGGGAAAATGTTTTGTGGACTGATGAAACTGAGGTTGAATTGTTTGGGAAGAACATGCAGCACTGTGTATGGCATAAAAAGGGCACCGTATACCAACATGAAAACATCATCCCAACGGTAAAGTACGGTGGAGGGAGCATCATGATTTGGGGCTGCTTTGCTGCTTCGGGGCCTGGACTGCTTGCAGTCATCGAGGGAAAAATTAATTCCCAAGTTTATCAAGATATTCTACAGGATAATGTGAGGGTGGCTGTGCACCAGCTGAAGCTCAGTAGAAGTTGGGTGATGCAGCAGGACAATGACCCTAAACATTAATTAAATCCACAACAGAATGGCTTCAAAAAAATAAATCCACCTTTTGGAGTGGCCCAGACAGAGCCCAGACCTTAACCGAATAGAGATACTGTGGAATGACCTCAAGAGAGCCGTTCACACCAGACATCCTAAGAATGTGGCTGAGCTGAAGCAGTTCTGTAAGGAAGAATGGTCCAAAATTCCTTCTGAACGTTGTGCAGGTCTAATCCGCAGCTACAGGAAACGCTTGGTTGAGGTTACTGCTGCCAAAGGAGGTTCGATCAGTTATTAAATCCAAGGGTTCACTTACTGAATGTTTAATGGGATGTGTTCAATATAGACATGAAAGTTTATAATTGTTTGTGTGTTGTTAGCTTAAGCACATTGTGTTTGTCTATACTTGTGACTTTGATGAAGATGAGATCACATTTTATGAGCAGATTAATGCAGAAAACCAGCTAATCCAAAAATTTTCTTACCACTATACGCATCAGACGGACACTTTAGGAATGTCTCACTTTGGTTGTGTCGCATCATAAACACAGCTTTTTAGGTCGCTGTGTCAAGTTAAATGTAGTTTGAAACTTAGAAAAACAAGTCTTGAGATCCCTGCCTTCGGAGATGCGATCCGTCCAGATGAGACTAGCTGTCGCTAGTGTCGGCAACACTTAGTGTGGTTTTTTTGTCTGTACAGTGTTGCCTATACAGCTGGTGTTTTGTTTACTGCCCCCTGCTGATGAAAAATCATAGTGTTGGTTGGGACATTTCCGATTTTCTGGAAGTTGGTAGGGACAGGTCCGTACTATCCCTACCTAAATCAATGCCTATGATTACGCTTACACTTTGTCCAGTGATAAAATTGCTTAATTGCTTAAATTGCTCCAATGGTAGGAATATTCCTTATTACAATCTGGGGATATGATTAATTGCATTAATTTTTTTAACACATTTTTTTGTATAATTAATCACACTGAATTAATGAAGTAAATCAATAGCCCTAGTTTCATTACTTTGTCTTTTTGAGGAAAAATTTGAAACTCGCAGAATGTTTTCATTGTACAATGAATTCTTTTATGTGATATGACATTTGCATTTGCAGAATGACATTTGCACTTAAGAACAAAGACTCATCACATCCCCTCCATTTATGTACTGCAACAACACTTTAAAGTAATAAGTGTTACTAATCTCACGAGGAGTAACTGGCTAATCGAGAGTGACTAGGATTGTGCCTTTAGTCAGTGAGAGGCAATTGTTGTGGTTTAGGGGGATTACAGCATGTCATGGCCACAAGCCAAGGTTAGCTGGACAAGAGCTGCTATTGTATTTGAGTAGCCACTCTAAAGCTGTGAAAGGACGTATTGTGTGTGTTTTTAGGTTCATGCACATTTGTATGTGTGTGTTTGTATGAATGCGTTTGTGCATCCAAGTCTGAATATTTGAGACAATACTACAGAAAGTGGCAAGTTATACTCCTTCCACACAGTTGTAAGTGAAAGGGGAAGTGTGGTACAGTTGAATAGACTGAGTCTGTTTCGGCTTAAGAGCTTGTGACTGACGGCTTCTCTGTCTTTCAGTTGATCATGTGAAGTTTGGACCACCAATGCGAAAAGAGACAGATCCCTGCCCTGATCTGGTGAGAGTAAATGTTTGTACGAACCCATGCACAGAAATATGGCACTGTCCAATATATCACAAAACATTTTAAAAAGGTGACGTGTGTCATTTTCTGCAACCAAAAAACAATGACATAAATAACAATTGGCTTCAAACAGGTGTCCCGAAACACTTCCTCTGCCTTCCATTGGTCTATAAAACAGATAGCCCCACCCCAAATTCATGCCATTGGTTGAACCAATGTTGCTGTGTCGGGCTGGTTGGGATGCTCAAACAAACAGAGAAATGTTTTGATAGTGACACGGCCATATCGGCCAGTGCAATAAAAACAAAACTTTACTAAATACCTTTAACAAAGAAAAAAGGTATACACTTCACTTTTAATAAGGCCATTTAATGAAGGGTTCACTCCTATAAAAAGCACTTTGCACAGTTGTGTAATTACTAATCAGTTTCCTGTTCTTCATTAGGGAGCCTGTGATGACTGGAACTGCATTGGCGGGGACAAGGACTCTCCGTGAGTCATATTTTACTCTTGTCAGTATATAGTAACAGTGATAGTAGTAAATGTCAAAACAGGTTAGCTAAAGCATGCCACACATCCAAAAACATAATAACATGCTGCTAGTGCTAAAACTGAGGGGTTTGGCATCCTCCAATCACTTATCGTGTCACTAAAATGATTCCAGATCAATGTGATAATGTATTCCTAATGGCTGCAAGCAAGCAACTGTAAGACTTGATCTTCCTCAAAGGTTTGTGTTATTTATTTTTGCAGGAGTTTGCTAGAGTGTGTGGAAGAGGCTTTGATGGAGAGGTGATGCAACTTGTTCATCATGTTTTCCTACATATAGACAGAAAAAAATTAACCGATAGCCAATCATTATAAATGTATCATATCAAATCAAATTCTTACTCAATAATTTCCATTAAAATTCCTAAAGATCCCTAGAAGAAGATACATTTAGTGAGTTTTTGCATTAAAACTAGTAAAAAAAAGAAGGAAATATGACAAAATACACTTAAAGTCATTATACATTCTCTGACAAAAAGTCTTAAAGGGATAGTTCACCCAAAAATGCTGTCATAAATTACTCACCTAATGTCGCTCCAAACCCCAATGACTTTCTTTCTTATGTAGAACACAAAAGGAGATGTTTTATTAGTTTTTTCAATACATTGGCGGTTGATAGCGACTCACTTTAAAGCTTAAAAAAGGACCCAAAAATATAATAAAAGTAATCCATTCTTCTCTTTTAAGAAAAATTTAAGTCACGTTTAGTGAAAATCTTTTAAGATTACATCTGTGTGCTAGTTTCTCTCAAAGCGCTTGTGAACATGCAATTTACGTCAAGATGTTTGATGAAAAATCACTTAATTTTTGGGTTGTTTCTCACCAAAACCTATCATATGTCTTCAGAAGACTCGGAACATGATGCTCCAGGCGCATGGACTACTTTTTTAAGCTTTACAGTGAGTCACTATCAATGGCTATTTTTTTTTTAAATAGATGGACGGATTCAATAAAACATCTCCTTCTATGTGCCGCAGAACAAAAGAAAGTCATACAAGTTTGGAACCACATTAGGCTGAGTAAATGATGACAGAATTTTCATTTTTGGGTGAACTATTCATTTAATACCCAGGGCCATAGACATTGAGGGGGGCCAGTCCCCGAATCAGTATGAGGTCTTCAATAACCAGTTCTTAAAATGTTACCTTTGGTCACCCCAGTATTGAATATTTGTTGTAGTACCTTATGGCAAGGTAAATTTTCCTTGTTTTATGTTTTACATTTTGTTTCCTCTGTTGCAGGAGTTTGACTATAAAGAGAGGATCATCGACTGAGGTGGGGAGCCGTGAAACAAGTTGTAGCTGTAAATGTCCGGTGTATTAAGGAATAACATAAATCATGTGTGTTTAATCTACAGCATTCACCAGATGAAGAGGATAAATACAGCACTGTGAAGAGAGTCCCTGCTCCACAATCAGCAGCCCACTGCACTGCCAGTCAAGGGAGAAAAGCTCCTACTCCCTGTTCTCGCTCCTCGCCTCTCATGGGCTCCACCCCTCTAAAGGATTCCGCCCCTGACACTAACCCCGCCTTGCTCAGTGAATCAGCTCTGCTAATTGGTTCAACTCTCTCTGACCTGTCCCTCCTCACAAACTCCTCCCTCTTCACTGACTCTTCCTTTCTCTGTCATTCCACCAGTCTGGGTTCCCTCTGCTCAACACCAACTGATGGTGAGATCACCCCATTTTTTACTCACCCTTATGTTTTTCCAAACCTGAATGACTCTCTTTCTTTGATGAATTGTAGTGGTCGCTCTTTTCCATGAAATTACAATGAATGGGGACGAGGATTTTATGCTAAAAAATGATGAAAAAGCACCATAAAAGGATTATAAAAATGGTTCATACTACTAGTGTGATATATTCCTAGTCTTCTGAAGGCATACAATAGCTTTCTTTGGAGAACAGTGCAAAATCTGAATGGAAATATTTATGGCCGGTAAATTGGGCCACCACTTGACAACCAAAGGGTCATTGATGCCCCTGGTTTAAAAAAAACAACCTCTTGGTTTCCAGCTCATATCTAAAACCACTAAGATACACCACCCATTGCAATTATTAATGTAGAGTTTGTGGAACACAAACAATACCACATTGAAAAGCAAACACCTGCTGTGTTGACCAGGTTTGATACCAGAGGGCTCTGTTGCTCCAGACCCAGGAGGAAACAGGAATAATTTCCCTCCACTTGAGCAACCACTCTCACCAGAATGGAGCACACTCAGGAGAAAAACCGAAGACACAGTGAGTGGAGCAGTCACCAAAATGGCCTCATGGCTTGTTGATAATCTCCTTTTGATCATCATTTATACTTTATCCTTTATTCATGGTTCCATTCTAGAAAGCTGTTGTTCATGGACTGCCACCGACACCTCAAGTGCATGTAAGTGCAGGGAAACATGTACTTCTATGTAATTCTATTTGTGTTTTTCATACATGCTTAACGTTCTGTAATTAATATCATTAAATGTCTTCTAGATGGGGGCCTGCTTCTCCAAAGTATTCAATGGTTGTCCGTTAAAGACTCACTGTGCCGTTACATGGGTTCTACCAAAGACCAGAGGTAAAGTTTGCAACGTTTCAGTTGATTAACACTGTGTCTTCACTTTTAAGGAATTTAACGATTCCGGTTTCACATTTTAATTCCTCTTAAAAATTACGGTTCCTTAACGGTTTCATTAATGATTCTTTTAGTTCTTTTGAGGAAGAAATATTTGGAAATAAGAAATTCAATTCTTATTAGTCTGTTACCATCTGATGAGATCATTTCATATTTTAACAGAACAGATTCTAGGAAATGGTGTTATTTATAACGTTAAGATATTTTATTTTATTAATTCATTCATTTTTATAAAATACCACTAATTAAAACAAAACTCATCAAGTGTATCTTTAACTACTATTAACAACCATCCAGTAATTACTCTGAATTCTTGTCATTCTTGGTTCATTCCAAGTCAGACATGACAAAATGAATGACTTGTGGTTCAGTACGTTTTTGATTCACTAAAAAGAAAAGGCTGATGAAATTCATTTGTTCAGTAGGAAACATCACATGCTTTGCTTTATAGATTCAAAAGAATCTCATACGAGTCACTCATTCGTAAATTGCACTACACTGGTTATGGTGTATGTTTCGTGCTGTAGATTGAAAAGAACCCGCTCATAAGAGTCATTCATTCATTCATTCGGGAATCGGACTACACTGGTCGCGCTGTATGGTTCACGTTGTACAATCAAATGAACTGGCTCATAAGAGTCATTGGCAGGAATTGGATTACACTGGTCACTCTGTAAGTTTCATGCTGCTGATTCAAAATGGTTAAATAATGCAAGGAAGACAAGACCAGTCCAAATTCAGTATTCCAATATTACGATGATGTCATCACTTGGAAGTCAATGGGAGATTTTTAAAATGTAATCTTAAAATTTTTTAAAGGTATACATTTTATAAAAACCCAAAATATGTTGAATGGAGTCTGAATGTATGTACTGTAAGTTTAAATGTAAATTAACCAAATTGAGCTTAATCGAGTTTATTACTTTAGGGCTATTCAGAACCAGTGGTTTTTCTGTAATTGGATTGAACTTGACGTTAGCAACCAATGGCACCCAGCGAAGTTCGTAAAAGAGGGGTGTAACATGCGCTGTCTTGGGCTCATTGAAAACCAAACGCACTGCCACGTTGTGGATTAATTGCAGAGGTTTGAATGTTTATGCAGAAAGTCCTGCCAGAAGAGCATTTCAGTAGTCCAGTCTAGATACTGTATGATAAGAGCTTGGAGAAGAAGTTGTGTAGCATGCTCAAACAAGAAAGGTCTGATCTTCCTAATGTTGTACAGTGCAAATCTGCATGATCAGGCTGTCTTTGCGATGTGGTCCGTGAAGTTCAACTGATCGTCAAACACAACCCCAAGGTTTCTAGCTGTCCTGGATGGTGTAATAGTTGACAAGTCTTGCTGAATGGTGAAGTTATGTTGCATAGATGGGCTCGCTAGAAGAACGAGAAGTTACGTCTTTGCTAGGTTAAGTTTGAGGTAGTGTTTTTTCATCTACCTTGAGATGTCTAACAAGCAGGCTGAGATCCGTGCAGCTACCGTAGGATCGTCAGGCTGGAATGAGAGGTAGAGTTGTGTGTCATCGGCATTGCAGTGATAGGAAAAGCCATGTGCATGAATTACAAATCCCAGTGATGTCATGTATATGGTGAAGAGGAGGGGCCCAAGTACTGAACCCTGAGGTACCCCAGTAACTAGTCTGTGTGACTTAGATACCACTCCCCTCCAAGACACCTTGAAGGACCTACCTGTGAGGTAAGACTCAAACCAGCGGAGTGTGGTTCCTGTGATGCCTGTGATGATTTTCCATTCCATGAGGATGGAAAAGTAGGATCTGTTGGTTAACCATATAGAAAGAAGCAGACAGATCAAGCAGACTGAGAACAGATGATTTGGATGCTGCTTTTGCCAGCCGCAGTGCTTCGGTGACGGACAGCAAGGAAGTCTCAGTTGAGTGTCCACTTTTGAAGCCAGACTGGTTACTGTCCTGCAGGTTGTTCTGGGAGAGAATAGAGGAGGCCTGGTTGAACACAACTAGTTCAAGTGTTTTTGCTATGAAGGGGAGGAGAAAGAGTGGTCTGTAATTTTCTAAGAGTGCAGGGTTTAGTGTGGGTTTCTTAAGCAGTGGGTGATAGGACAGTATGGAGATGGGACAGATATAGTCTAGAGACGAGATGTTAAAGTGGAGCATTGTTAGTGTTGTAGCATTATAAATGTTAGTAGCATTATTGACATCAAGCAAGGAGAACTGGTTAGAGGAGGGAAAAGAGGATGAGACCATAGTGGAAAGACAGGTAGGTGAGAGAGAGTGGAGATTATGTTGAAATGACACCTGAGGAGGAGTGTTTGGCAGGCAAGGTGTTATGTTATGCAGATATACAGTATGTTAAACCTAAGGAAGAAATGATGGGAAGTGTGGAGTAACCAGAACATGGTAAGTGGTACAGTTGCGTGTGTAGATGAGGTCCAGCTGGTTACCTGATTTGTGAGTTGCTGCAGTTGTGATGCATTTGGGTCAAATGAGGCAAGCAAAGTATGAAAGTCTGCGGCAGGGAAGGATGATAGTAGCACATCCAGCTTCTCCAAAAAGTTTCCTAGCTTACTTAGGGGACGATATATAACTACAAAATTGATTTTTACAGGATGGGTGATAGTAATGGCATTAAGTTCAAAGGAGTTATTGTCACACAAAGAGGACAGAGGCGTAAATTTCCATGTATTGAAGATAAGCAAACCTGTTCCCCCACCCCTCCCCCTGAAGTTGGTGGAGAGGGCAGAGGCTCCCAGAGGATAGGATGTTGAGAGATGATTGGCTAGAAATGGCAGAAATGAATTCAGCTTTGTTTACAGCTGACTGGCAGTTCCAAAGGCTGATAGAAAGAGAGAGAGAGAGAGGTTTAGAAGAGGAAGTGGAGAAAGAGTGCATGTTGTTAGGATTGCGCTGTCTCCTGTGTCTGAGGTGTGAGTGGCAAGTGATACAATACTATGTGATTCAATGAAAAGATCTGGGAGGCTACCTAAGATATCTTTTATGTCATCCTGGGGGATGATCTCTGGTTACAAAGCAGACCGATCTCAGCAGTTGTGGTCTGTGCTGACACAACGCGTAGTTACATTTTTGGAGTGGTGCATATGTCAGGCCATGGCGTAGACTATGCCAAAACCGCTGTAGCTACACATAGCTTATGGCATAGGTTTGAAGAAAAAGTGTAAATCGGCCTTTAGGGTTAGTGGTTTAGAACAAACCCCAATCAGAATGTTTGAGGAATATCAACACAGTGCTGCTTTGCAAGCACAGTAATCATATTTTTTTCTAAAAATATGTATATGCAATTGTCTCAATAGTAAGATAAAAATAAAATTGTATCACTTTTTTAAAAAGTCCATACAAAGCCAATTTTTATACCAATGGGTCTGTTCAGTGAACATTCAGAGGTGACATTTAGCCCCAATACTTGTGTATGCAATGCTGGGTAGTAATGGATTACATGTAATATAGATTACATAATCAGATTACAAAAATCAAGTACTTGTAATCGAATTAAATTACATTTGGAAAATACTCGTAATCTGACTACAGTTACTTTTGATTGATTACATGATTACATATTAACAAGGCAATGGCAGAAGTTAAAAATTTAAAGCATGAGATCCTTTTATGTTACAACAGTAAGATATGCATATCAGCTAAGGAATAGGTGATGGACTATTACTAAGTAGTAAGGGGTTAAACATAAGTGTGTCAGAATTTTGAGCTGTTAGCTTTGACCTAGCAATGTCATTGTTGTTGATTTCAGGTTCATTACTGTTTGTTAATGTAATGTTTCTATTGTTTTATGCACTTAGAATTATATATATATATATTTCTTACTACCTCACTAATGGTGTGCAGCTTACACATTGAGCTTAAATGCTTCTGTGAGGCTCTTTTTGTTAGTAATAAAGAATGGAATACATTTTCTTCATCTTTCTACTTTTATGTTAAAATGATTATCCTACTCAAATGCATGTGACATAAAATAAATTACAGTTAGGTTAAAAGTAATCTGATTAGATTACCCCAAAATGTAATCTATGAGATTACATTACTGATTGCATTTCTTCTTGTAATTTGTAATCCAAATGTAATCTGCCCAGTACTGGAATTATGTTAGAACATCAGTTGTTTCCAGTGTAGATACTATATGACACATTCTGAAAAAAGCTTCTCTCAAGACTGTATAACCAGAAAGACATCTCATTGTTTAACCACAGATCAATACCTTATGCTGGGTGCTGAGGAGGGCATCTACACCCTCAACCTTAATGAGCTCCATGAAGACACAATGGAGAAGGTACCTGTAGTACCCTTTCCTCTATTTACTGTATGCACTATATTCAAATATCTCTCGATGCAAAACTTTCTTTCTTTTGCAGTTGCTTCCTCAGAGATGCACTTGGTTGTACGTGATGAACAATGTGCTTATGTCCATCTCCGGTATGCCCAAAAATATTGACATGGCCCTCAAAGTACTACTAAGACCTGAAGTCTTCATTCATTGGTTGTCTTTGTCCCTGCTCTATTTTGTCCACAGGAAAGTCATCACAGCTGACTTCTCATAGTCTGCCGGCACTTTTTGAGTATCGCAAAAATATGCAGCGAAGACAGGGCCATCTCGCAATAAATGCACACCGCTTGAGCACAAGGATAAACTCAAGGTTTGTAGCATCAAAAACTTGAGTCAAACAATCACTGAATGCTCAAGACCTCATGATAAATACATGCTGCATGATTTATTACGAAAGCCAGAAACATAAACTATGTAAGAATGTGTTGCTGATTATTAGAGAATGTAGAATGTACTTGTTTTGCATTATAAAATTGCGTTCTGACACATTTCAGAACACAAAAACATAAAACTGAGCTTGCGTAGCAAGAAGTGTTTACACTCAAATAGTTCAAATTGACACAGTATGTTTCAGGCCTTAAATACTTATACTTAGCAAATTAAAGTAACTATTTTGGGTTTTGGTGTGCAAAAAGTATTAGTAAAAAAAAAATAGTCGTGTTATCAAGTGGTTAATCAAGTGAGTTGATCCATGAACCATTGAGTCATTGAGCAAGAGACTCTTAGGTTACTGGCGGACTGTCCTAGTAACAAGTGCACATTAAGCTCCTTTAGATAAAAACATTCTCTTCTCTCCAGGAAGTATGCCATGTCGGTGAAGATCCCAGACACCAAGGGCTGTAGAAGATGTAGTGTAGGTAAGGACCAATGACAGTGAAAGAGCTCATTAATGATTCTGTGGACTTGGTAGCTCTGTTCCAAAATCTATGAGCTGCCTCACTGCCTGTGCTGAAAAAATCTTGAACCATTCTAAGATGGTTTGCTAGTCTTAGCTGGTTTTAGCTGGTCCTAGCTGGTTTAAGTTAGTCTTCCAGCTGAAAAGTGTACAAAACCCCTCTAAAACCAGCCAACAGACCAGACTGGAAGACCAACTAAGACCAGCAAACCAGCTTTGGCTGGTTTATGCTGTTTTTTATTTTTGTTCTTTTCAAGATTGGCAGCATCCTAACTATCATGAAACTTAATAAGTGACAGATTTGGAATGCTCTACATGGGTAGCAACTCATCACACAGTTAGTGCTCAGCACGGGAGACTCATCTGTTGCTAAGCTAATGGTGCGATACTCTAACAAGCATAAAAACACATAGCACATACAAGTATTGGGTAAAATAATGCTTTTTCAATAAGTGAATTATTTAGATTATTTTCAGTATTGAATGGAACAGAAGAATATTTATAATCAGTGTTTGATGTAATCTGATTACAAAGTAATTACTTACTGTAACTGAATTACTTTTTAGTCAACAGTAGTGTAACTCGTTATATTTTAAAATCTCGTAATCAGATTACAGTTACTGACTTTCAATGAAGGTATTTTTAAGCACATTATTTGGTTTATACATATTTCTATAATACTATTATTCATGAATAATACAAAATATAATATTTACAGTACAATATACAGTATAATTACTTTAGTAAAGTAATTTCTCCTGTAGTAATCAGTAAAATAATCTAATTACAATTTTAGAAGAGTAATTAGTAATTTGGAGTGGATTACTTTTAGAGTACCTTACCCAACACTGCACCCACTGGATACATGCACTGCAGCCTTCACACCGGGTGTGCACCTATGATGCCTTAAAATGACGCCTCTGTATTGGGAGCTCACTAGGTTTTGGAACAGAGCAAGTGTTAGCTTTGGTGAACATCTCAAAATTTGTTCTCTGCTTGTAGTACGAAATCCTTACACCGACAGCGTGTTCCTGTGTGCTGTTGTGCCCACTGGTTTGGTTCTTCTCATGTGGTATGAGCCTCTGCAGAAGTTCATGCAGCTCAAGGTGAGAAGTGAGAGATAAGAATGAGGGAAATGTTAAAAATATATCTGCACTGTTGCGTAACTTTCCTGTTTCTCTCGCTCAGCACATTGCTCTGAGTCTGCCCGAGTCTCTGCCCATCTTTGAGCTGCTTGTACAGGAAACAGAGGAGCTGCCTCAGGTCTGTGTGGGGGTGAGAAACCCTCCTGGCAACAGAGACCCCACTGGACAGATGCATTTTGACATCATCCACCTGGATGACACTCCACAATGTCTGCCAGGTGTTGTACATACGTGTATACACCCACAAACACAAAAATGTCAGTCTTGTGTAAAGAAAATCCTACTTGCAAAACATACTGATTATGCAGCTTATTTACTGCCAGTTTTAAAAAGATAAATACAATGATGAAAATGATAAACAGATTTATCATTTCAAAGTGTGTGCAAAGTATGTGCCAGAATTAAATGTAAAATTAAATGATGCAATTTGCACTTCAAATATCACAGTGGTATTGCATCGTCCATGTCAAATTTAAAAACAAAAATGCAGTTGATGATTTGACATTCCATTTTCACTGCAAACTCGAGGCCGACTGCCATTATTAAAATGAAAAGGCAAATGTGAAAAATAAATTGCAAATTAAGCTCTTCCGAAGCATATTTTTAATGTTAACGCAATAATCGTGAGAGAATTCTAATTAAATTCAAGGTTGAATTTTAATTACATTTTTTATTTTATCTTTTTTAGTTTTTATTTCTAATGTTCATTTTCAAAGTAAACATGTAAATTATATGTTAATGAGTGGGTGGTGCTCAAGAGAGGATACTTTAATACAGTGGTTTTCACCCTAGGGAACGCATAGAGGTTGCAAGGGAGATAGACATGTACAGTACATTCAGAAAGTATTCAGACCCCTTCAATTTGGGGATTTTCTGCCATTCTTCTCTGCAGATCCTCTCAGGCTCTGTCAACTTGGATGGGGACCGTTGGTGGACAGCCATTTTCAGGTCTCTCCAGAGATGTTTGATTGGGTTCAAGTCCAGGCTCTGGCTGGGCCACTCAAGGACATTCACAGAGTTGTCCCTAAGCCACTCTTGCGTTGTCTTGGCTGTGTGCTTAGGGTCATTGTCCTGTTGGAAGGTGAACCTTCGGCCCAGTCAGAAGTCCTGAGCGCTCTGGACCATGTTTTATTAAGGATATCTCTGTATTTTGCTGCATTCAGCTTTCCTTCAACCCTGACCAGTCCCCCAGTCTCTGCCCCTGAAAAACACCCCCACAGCATGATGCTACCACCACCATGCTTCACCGTTGGGATGGTATTGCACAGCGGTGCCAGGTTTCCTCCATACATGAGGCTTGGAATTTAGGAATCCTGTCTCTGAGATCTACAGGCAGTTCCTTTGACCTCATGGCTTGGTTTTTTTTCTCTGATATGCATTTTCAGCTGTGAGACCTTATATAGACAGCTGTGTGCCTTTCCAAATCATGTCCAATCAGTTGAATTTGCCACAGGTGGACTCCAATCAAAGTGTAGAAACATCTCAAAGATGATCCAGAGAAATGGGTGTCATGTGTATTTTGTTGATTCATGTTTTACATGTCTTTTATTTTGAAATATCTAGTTCCTGTTTCATGTCATGTGTTCCCTAGTCATGTGATTCCCATTTCCCTCCATGTTCTTGTGTCTTGTTTTCATTGGGTTATTGTCATGTTATCTTGTTATCAGTTCTGTCTGTTCATTGGTTCCCTCGTCATTGTTTTACCCCTTGTCCATGTATATAAGCCCTCATGTTTTCCATTGTCCTTGGTCAGGTATTATATGTTTGGTAATGTTGTTCATGTCAAGTCAAGTTTATATTCAAATTCATGTTTATGTTTATGTTTCATGTTTATAGTTAGGGTTTTTTGGATTTCACGTTTGTTAATAAATTGCACTTGGGTTCTTCACTCCATCGTCTTCATCATTGCCAGCATTATAGTGTCATAGCAAAGGGTCTGAATACTTATGTCAATGTGATATTTCAGTTTTTTCTTTTTTTTAATAAATTTGCAGTTATAAAAAATATGTTTTTTGTTTTGTCATTATGGGGTATGGAGTGTAGCTTGATGTGAAATTTTTAATTTTTTTAAGCATTTTAGCATAAGGCTGCAACATAACAAAATGTGAAAAAAACGAAGGGGTCTGAATACTTTCTGAATGCACTGTACATTAGTGTTGTTATTAATGGTACTGGGTTTTCATTTTCGTGTTTATCATTGTATTTATTTGTTTAAAATTGGCAGAAAATAAACTCCATACATTTGTCAAATTTTTGAATAAATTGTTCTTGTGAAACGGTTCTTTTCAATGAATTGGTTGAACTTGTTCACAGAACAGTCTGAATCATTCATTAGCAATTCAGCCTTGAAAAAGTCATGAAAATTCATTGGTCAAAAAGTTTGGCAAGCCCGAATGACATGATCCAATCAGCAACAGTGCATTTGACTTACTGAAGGTGTGTGTGTTCACAGATGGCGAGTCTCTGAAGGTCAAGCAGGTGACTCAACTGGACAGAGACACAGTTCTTATCGCACTGGAAAGTGAGAAATCTCATTAATCATTGACCAACACTGTTGTTTTCAACGAATAATCTGATGCACTTGGCATTAACACTCATATTGGCTTTGAAAAACATATTTGACTTTATCAATATGCCCTGTATCTCTCATATTATACATGTTATTCCATTAAAATCCTTGATTTTTTGTTTACAACATGATGATAATGTGTTTCATTCATAACTTGACTGATGACTACTTTTCATTTTTTGCATAGCAATTTAAACACATTTAATTCATGACAATTAAATAATTTCCCATCCCTCAGTTTGTTAAAGCAAGCAAAACTCAACAGTAAAGTTTACAGGAATGCACTTAATGAATGAACAATGGATGTCTATGGGGCAAGGCATTCCGGAGGGTTTAAAAGCAGAAATGAGCACTTATATTAGTTATCATGTACAAAAATGTGTTATTTGAGCTGTGAATTTGTCTAAATCGTCCTTATAGATGTGGTATTTTTGCACATATTGTGCTTTATCGTGGTCATGAAAGTAATTAAAAGATTAGATGTAGTAACTTTATCATCACACCAGTTTTATGTTAACAAACATATTATGTTTAAGTCCTGTGGCTGTACTTTAGAAACAGTGTGTATTTCAATGTTTATCTCATTGCATTGTCTTGCCCCATAGGGTTCCATTGTATGTGCATTATTGTAAATGCAATTTTTGTTTGTTTTTACAAATTGAGGGATTACTTGAAATTATTTTCTGTGGTAGTGGACATCTTTAGTTATGTTGAACCTGAAACATTCCAGACCATTCTGTTTCAGACACAGTGAAGGTTGTGAATCTACAGGGTTGTCCAAGCCAACAGAAGACCCCTGAACTTACTTTTGATTTTTCCATTCAGACGCTTGGTAAGTCCTGTAAGACTGTGTTCATTCAGATCAGTCAGATCTGTTTCTACTGTGTTTGGTGGCCCAAAATGAGCAATGCAATTTTCCTTGTAGTGTGTCTACAAGACAGTGTTCTTACCTTCTGGAAACATGGTCTGAAAGGAAGGAGCCTACAAACTAATGAGGTAAGCATAATGTCTATACAAAGTTTCACTAATGTATGAAGAAGGAAAAAAAAATTATGGAATATGATGCTCTTTACCACAGGTTACCCAGGAGATCACAGATAGAAGTAGAGTTTTTCAGGTTTTGGGAACAGCAAGGTATGCTTTGTCACTGTGGGTTTCATGGACATTGTAACACATTTAAATGGCTCATCCAGTCAGAATTAATATTCTAACCTTACTCAAATTATTTGTATCTGCTTGCACAGGGATATTATCTTGCAAAGTACTCCTACGGATGACCCATCTGCCATGAGCAACCTGTACATCCTCACAGGGCATGAAAGCAGCTACTGATGTGACTGATAAGATATAGAATGTTCGGTGATAGCTGGAGACACTACAAAGAATGATATTCCTCCCTTCACCACTAAAAGGGAGAGTTAGTTGGGCCCAATAAGCTCAGAGGACAACATGATGGAGTCACATACTCTACACGCAGTGCTCTAGAGAACTCCTATTGTCCTGGCTGTTCAGGAGGGAGAAAAGGGCCAAAAGCTTGTTTTGGAGGCCAGAGATGCTGAGACTGAGGATCAGTCGTGCTTCATGAGAGAAAGGGACCAAATATAGACCTTAATGAGAGTGTGATATGGGATAGTTCAGCCAAAAAGGAAAATTATTCTTATTTTGTGTTTCATGAGAGAGAGAAAGTCATATGGAACAACATGAGGGTGAGTAAATGATAGAATTTTCACTTTTGGATGAACTATCCCATTATTCTGGTTCGAAGTTGTGAAGCAAACTGTTGATGGTCATTGACTGAAGGAGTAGGATGTTTTACTTGGTGTTTGACCCTTAAGTTAACAATTATTGTGTTTTGGTGCTGTGTTTAGGAATTATCTTTCATTGACCAGTAAATGAGAGTTGATAGAGTTCAGTGAAACTAATAAGACCAGTGAAGAACTTTAGGGAAAAACAAAAATTGAGTACTGTAAAACCCACAAAAGCCCCAAATATTGTACAAGGAATTAAATAAGTGTTAATGAAAAGGATTAATACTAGCTTGTGTTGTTTTAACTGCTTTGTCATTGCATTTATTGTAGTCCAGTGCTTTTGTGTGTGTGTGTGTGTGTGTGTGTGTGTGTGTGTGTGTGTGTGTGTGTGTGTGTGTGTCCAGGTATTCCCTACGTTGTGGGGACCAAATATCCCTACAAGGATAGTAAAACCTGACATTTTTGACACTGTGGGGACAATCAGTCGTTCCCATGAGGAAAACAGCTTATAAATCATACTAAATGATGTTTTTTGAAAATGTAAAAATGCAGAATGGTTTCTGTGAGGGTTAGGTTTAGGGGTAGGGTTAGGGTTAGGGGATTGAATATAAAGTTTGTACAGTATAAAAACCATTGTCTATGGAGAGTCCTCATAAAACATGAAAACCCAACGTGTGTGTGTGGAAACTGATTGTCAAGACTCAGTTACCAAAATTAATTTAATACAGTGGTCCCAGACACATTCATAAAACTGAATGTCATTGCATTCAAAACAAAATATCAAACCCAGTATCATTTTCATTTGAAAATGAAATCATTTCCCCCCTGGAATCTACGCCCACAACCATTGAAGAGACTGTACTCTACCCCTCACAGCCTCGTTGTCATTCCCGTCGAAAATCAAAGATGGCGTTTCTGTCAGTAATGTCTATGGACATATTCCATAAACATTTGATAACCACAAAGTGTCCAAATGATTTTCGTCTTCATTTTTGACCAGCATATTTATTCTTGTGGGCTATAAATAAAACTCAAACCTCCTTTTGTGGGTGTTTGATTGAAAAGAGTGCTCGTGCTATCCTTTAGAATAAATGCCTATTGATTCAGTATTTTGTTATCTAATGAAGTGATTTTCATACACTTTTACGTGTGCCTTGCGTA